>NC_137776.1:61222019-61299519 GCF_963455305.1 Plecotus auritus | reverse complement strand
AAAAATAGACAAATGCTTATCTCCCCATGTTGTGGGTTTGTCTTCAAAACTTTCAGTGGATATCAGGTCTATTGAATTTGTAAAAATAATTTCTCTGAAATTTTTTTTCTCAATTTTATTTTCAATTGTTAATTTAAGGGAAGTTTTCCTTTGTCATTTTATCTAAAACTGATTTAATGACAAAATGCATCGTGGTAGTTGTTTAAAATACGTGAATGAATGAATAAGTGTGTTGATAAGTGAACTAAGGTATTAAATAAACAACAGTTGCTTGGTTTCCCACTGTCAGTTTTTCCCCATACTTTTTTGGCCACAGGAATCATTTGTTATATGTGTATATTCCTGGGCCCACTACTGACTTAATGAATCAGAGTCTTTGGAGATTCAGCATTTCAGACAGGAACCCTGCATTTCCATTTAACCAGATGATCTTTATTGAGTTTAGGAACACTTAACGTTCTGCATTTGGCTGTTTTCTCTTCCCTAGAATTTCTTTTAATAACCTATAATTGACCTATTATTTAAATATCAGGAATCTGTTTTTCCATGCCAGTTAAAAGGGATGTTTGGTAGAGGTGGCTGCATAACTCTAGTCTCACACTGGCTATTAAGAAAGATAAGGGTAGTGTCTAACCTGAGCCTAAACAGACTGTTTATCGGGGCAAATTTGGGGGTTGAATGGCCACATTATTAAAAAAAACTTTTTATACTAATACTTTACTTTTAATTCTCCCTTGAAGCAAACAAGGCAAAAAACTATTCCTGACAGGGAAACTATTCCTGCAATATGAGGCCATTTTCTCCATTACCCAAAGTCTAGGACTTTTGGTGAATTCTTAGGATTTGTCTGCATACAATACAGAGCCACTTCACTTATCCCAGCCCTGAAAGTTTTAATATATCATTAGTAAACTAACACATGTTACACCTATGTGAGAAGTTTTTTAACTTTAAAACATGTTTCCACTGTGTTGACATATAATTGACATAATGTTGTGTAAGTTTAAGATGTACAACATGATGATTTGAAATGCACATAGGTTGCACAATGATTATTGCAGTAAGATTACTTAATAGTTCCATCACCTCATATAATTATCTTTGTGTGTGTGTGTGTGTGTGTGGGTGGGGTAAAACATTTAAGATTTGCTCTCTTATCAACTTTCAAGAATATAACACAGTATTGTTCACTGTAATCACCATGCTGAACATTAGATCCGCAGAACTTATTCATCTTATAATTAAACTCTGTACCCTTTGACCAACACCACCCCATTTCCTCCACTCGCAGCCTCTGGCCCTGTTCTACCCTCTGTTTATGAGTTTGGATCTTTTAGATTCCACATATAAATGATGTCATGCGGTATGTGTCTTTCTATGTCTGATTTATTTCACTTAGCATGATGCTTTCAAGTTCTACCCAAGTTGTCACAAATGACAAGTTTTACTTCTATTTTATGGATGAATAATATTTATATCCTGCCAAAACTGGTTTGGCTCAGTGGATAGAGCGTCGGCCTGCGGACTGAAAGGTCCCAGGTTCGATTCCGGTCAAGGGCATGTACCTTGGTTGCGGGCACATCCTCAGTGGGAGGTGTGCAGGAGGCAGCTGATCGATGTTTCTCTCTCATCGATGTTTCTAGCTCTCTATCCCTCTCCCTTCCTCTCTGTGAAATATCAATAAAATATATTAAAAAAATAATAATATTTATATCCTATCTAATAAAGAGGGAATATGCTAATTGACTGTCACACCCTCACAAAGATGGCAGCACCCACAGCCAATAAGGAGGGAATATGCTAATTGACAGTCACACCCTCACAAATATGGAAGCACCCACAGCCAATAAGGAGGAAATATGCTAATTTACTGCCATGCCTCAAAGATGGTGGTGCCCACAGCCACAAGGTGGTGGCGCCCAGTCCCCTCAGCCCCGCCGGGCAGCAGGCGCACAGCATGGCCGGGCCCACCCCACGCACCTGCCTCTGGAGTCCCCCAGTCCCCTCAGCCCCCCAGCTGCCCAAGGCCGGCCCGAGGCGCAGGCAAGCCTCGGATGGCAGCTACCCAGCCAACGCCCGAGATGCAGGCAAGCCTTGGATGGCCGCTGCCCAGTCTCCCAGGGCTGGCCTGAGGCACAGGCAAGCCTCAGATGGTGGCTGCCACATCGCCCAGGGCCACCCGAGGCTCAGGTAACCAGGGCTGGCCAAGACTTGCGCTGCCAGCAGTGGCAGCAGTAAAAGTGTGATGGGGGCGTCACCTTCCCCTGATCACTGGGTTGCCTCCTGCCCCTGAGGGCTCCCGGACTGTGAGAGGGGGCAGGCCGGGCTGAGGAACCCTCCCTCCAGTGCATGAATTTTCATGCATCGGGCCTCTAGTGTATAATAATTATATATAATTATATTTTATACTAGAGGCCCGGTGCATGAAATTCGTGCACTGGAGGGGTTGTCCCTCAGCCCAGCCTGCACCCTCTCCAATCTGGGACCCCTCAGACATCCCTCTCACAATCCAGGACCACTGGCTCCTAACCACTCACCTGCCTGCCTGCCTGATTGCCCCTAACTGCTTCTGCTTGCCAGCCTGATCGCCCCCTAACTGCCCTACTGCCAGCCCAATGGCCCCCAAATGCCCTCCCCTGCCAGCCCAATTGTCCCCAACTGCCCTCCCCTGCCAGCCTGCTCGCCCCCAACTCCCCCCCCACCAGCCTGCTCACCCCCAACTGCCTTCCTGACAGCCTGCACACCCCTAACTGCCCCCCCCCCCGCAAGCATGCTCACCCCCAACTCCCTCCCTGCTGGCCTGCTCGCCCCCAACTGCCCCCCTTCCAGCCTGCTCCACCCCCAACTGCCACCCCCCGCCAGCCTGCTCTTTTCTAACCACCTCTGCCTTGGCCCGACCACCATGGCTTTGTCTGGAAGGACATCCGGAAGGTTTCCTGGAAGGTCTCCCAGTCTAATTAGCATATTACCCTTTTATTAGTATAGATACTATACATACTGGTATATAGTATAATATAACCCAGAGTCATATTTGCAATAGTGTCACAATATGATTATGTAAATTAAGTAATGTATTTTTATGGATGCCAAGTAATATTATTGTTTATTGTGTGTTATATTCTTTTTAGTCTCTTGTAACCATAGAGTAAATTGATTTTAGCTGGAATTTGCTCAAAGTGTTTTTTGCAACCATGAGGGATTTTTTTGTAGACCTGCTCATCTCGGGCCTTTTTGTGTGTCCACATAACATAATGCACAGTGACAAAAAAAAGAAGAAAGTAACCTTTTCTTTTTCAAATGTATTTGAATATAGGACATTTCTGGTACTTTATTTAGTGTACTAGAACACTGTGTAGCATCATAAATAAGACAAACTATGACTGGTACTTTCAGTGTGAGGTAGCGGATTCTTATGTAGTCAGAGTTAAACTCTGATTGCTTTCCTGGCCTTAGTATAGGCACACAGGCATTTCACAGAAATTGAGGAATAATTGTCAGAACTCTGAGCATGTGTAAATTAATATAACAGTTAAAATATAATGAATTTCAAGAGAGCATAGTAAGTCTAATTAACTTTGAACATTTTTTAATTAACTCAAGATTATGTTTTTCTAATAAAAGCCTTAAAAACATGTTATTATCACTATGAAAAGTAAAAAGAAAAGACAAAAACCCCACAAAACTAGGTTAAAAATAAAAATAGATTTAAAAAGGTATAAACCCAAATTCCATTCAAGTGCAGTGCAATGCAATTCCGGGAATATGCCCGAATTGCAGGAGACAGCCGATTGATGATGTTTCTCTGTCATCGATGTTTCCATCTCTCTATCCCTCTCTCCCTAAAAATAAAAAATTAAAAAATGAGTACTACAGTTCATCAAAAGAATAATTTGTATTTACCAGGTATTATTACTAAGTGCTTGATTTCTTATTGAATCTTCACCATACTCCCATGAGTCATATTTATTGCCATTTTAAAGATATATACACTGATACTCAACTGTAAAATCCCTCAGCTAGTAACAAAGATTGGATTCAGAAACATGTTTTAGGGGTCTAAAATCTTTGTTTCTGTTCTAATTCACTGCCTGTTTAATATATGCAAAGCAATAAACTATGTACAATAATGTTAAGATGAATAAGATTATGTTTACTATGGAACTTCGGAAACAGAAGTCAAATGTAGTATAAAGTAAAATAGTATAAGTGCTAATGATTTCAGATGTGCTGTTAAAACTGAGTGATTCACATCCCACATCACCTTTCTACTGTTCTTCATTCCACTCCTCCATCAGAATTCTGTTTATTCATCATTTTCCTCTTGCCTTTCCAACACATGCTTCCAGGTTACTTAAACTTCTTGCTTTTCTTACCCATTAATAAGTTAACATGTAGATTCTAAAACTAATTTTATCTTTCTTCAGAATCAAAGTTTAAATAAATACAACAGAGCTTTAAGGGATGATGTATACATTTCTTTCATGTAGAAGCACTCCACCTGCGATATTTCAAGTCTAACTTGTTGTGCCATGGTCCTGTCAGCTCCCTTTTCAGGAGCTATGAAATGCTTTGCACCTTCCTGTGAGAGTGGGCTCGTTCTTATCTAAGAAAAACATATTTCTTGAGACAAGTCTATTTTTTTCACACCCACATGGAGGGAGAATAGGACTGACTAAGTGCTGGTTTATTTCAAATATTTTCCAGATTATTTGATGCACATTCTTTTTCTACAATATTCCATTGTCATTTTTAAGTGAATTCGGCAAGGCTAAGGGCTCTGACTCATGAATGTTCACTTTCTTCCTGGATTAAGTAGGCAGTCACAGGAAAAAATGTCCAATGACTCAGAGTTCCTATGAGTGTGTTCAGTTTTTTCCCATTTTTTCTTCCACTCTGAGGACAAGTGGAAGAAATATTGGTGTGCTATGTGTCCTTCCTATCATTCCTGTGCAAAGAGTACACTCTTCAGGACTTTTATTATTCCAGGTTATCAAGGTCCTCTGATCTATTTCTTTATTCAGAGAAAAATATTTCTTCTTGTGCATTTACTTTCACAAAGTTTATAACAAATACTGCATATTAAGCAGAATAAATATCATGAAAATTAGAGAATACTAGGTGAATAAACCCATTGCAAATTGTCTGGAACCTTAAACTGTCCTTTGGTTGAGTTACCATGTTTGAGGCTAATTATATTCTGATGAGTTTCAATAAAAATCAAGAGAATAGTTCAGCCTTATCATCAACAGATATATTACTATGCTTACTAGAGTAAATAGAGTAAAGGAATGGATCTTACTTTCTCTTCATGATATTAATTATTTAAAATTTTAATTTAAAATGTGCCCAGCTGGTATTGCGCAGTGGTTGAGCATTGACCCATGAACCAGTAGATCACAGATCGATTCCTGGTCAGGGCACATGCCCTGGTTGTAGGCTCAATCTCCAGTAGGGGGTGTGCAGAAGGTAGCCAATCAATGGTTTTTCCTCATCATCAATGTTTCTATCTAACTCTCCCTCTCTGAAATCAATAAAAATATATATTTTTAGAAGTACTTACAATTTGTTAAATAAATTCCATTAGAAATTTAAATATCTAACTCTTCAAAGAAATCCTTGGAAATAATTACTATTACCTTTAAACCATCTAACTTCCACATTGATGGATTTGTTTCACCATCAGATTTCCAACAATTCCAATTGGTTGAAACTTGAACTGCACACTAGACAGACACTGTATTTCTAGCCTAGAAAGGTAATCTTGTATCATTTTTATGGTGTAATAACTGAGAATTTCATATGGATCATCACATACAAAATTCAAAATACAAAATGCAGAATTTAATAGCTGGCCCAAAGTATAATAACTCAGATATTTATTTCACCAAAAGCATAAAGGAAGACACCATGAAAAAATTTAGTCTATATATTCATGAAAATAATTGATAAAATGAATATAATTCCATAAAAGAGGAAAACTATACCATAAACTTTTTAGTTGTAATAAGGAAATCTTTCTCAAATTCCCTTAAGAAAATCCAGTCATTTTCATATTTTTTTAGAATTGTTCATTTCTATATATTTATACTTCTTGGACAATTACTTCTTGAATTAACTCATTTCATTTAGCACTACTCCATTTTTGAGAAGGGATGCAGATATACCAATGCTCTAGGGGTAAATGTCCAATAAATACTAGTCCCTCCCTTCTGCCTCTCCCCAGAATACAAGAAGTCATGTTTTACTAGGCTCTCCTTTCCTCTTATGCCTGGGAATCCCTGAAGAATGCTTACATATTGCACCAGTTCAGCCTCTTTGTCTTTATATAACCCCACCCAGCCATACTCTTCCTAATCATCTTCTCCATTCCCTTACCACCAACAACCAGTTTTTTCTGAGTGCAGCTGGAATTTTGAAGCCTCTGTAGCCTCTTGACATAGAATTTAATTCAACAGAAAGCAGGTAAAAACAGACTGGAGTATGTAAGAAAAAAATATTACAGAGGCCTGGCAATCAGAAAAGAACGAAAATGCTGGGGAAAATCTTCAACACGATACTGGGCGTCACAGCTTCTAGTCTATAGATTTGCCCATCCCAAGAATAGTGACAGCCTGTTTTTGTTCTGCAGGACTACTCATGCCATGTTTTCATACACCAGCCTTCTCCGACCTTCCAACTTTCTCTGGGGCCCGGCAAAAGGGAAATCAATAGTGCACACCTCCCTGTTTGTCTCAGCAAACCCTTGATTGTACTCCTTAATTATATAATAACACCTTTGTCCCTGAGGTAACAAGTTTTGACATTAACACATTGAACACTATATTCTTCATTATTACAAACCTCTCTATATTCCACAATAAACTAGGGTCTTGATTTTCAAATAACATAACACATAGACTTTTAGGAGGGAAGGAGAAGGGAGGAAGGGAGAGTAAGAGGGAGGGAGGGAAGGAGAGAGAGAGAGAGAGAGAGAGAGAGAGAGAGAGAGAGAGAGAGAGATTTTCTTTCCCAAAATATAAACTAGAGAATCCAGATTTAGGCATGACAGAATAATTATGACTTTTCCTTCCCAAAGTAAATGACTAGAAAAAGAAAAGGAAAAACTTGAGAGACTGGACAATGGGCAGTGCAGTAAAATAATCCTGAGAAACAAATAGGATGAGCCTATTGCATAATTATAATGAGGCAAATGACATTTCCTCCACTGCTAATGCAGTTCACATTCTGAAAGGAATGTTCAAAACTTTTGATGATTTTTTTTCATAAGAGAGACACAACAGGAATGACAAACAGAAGGAAATAATAATTTCAAGTGTATCAGTCAATATTTGTGAAAACAGAAATTGCTCTAGAAATTTAAGGCAGAAAGGAATTTGACAGAGGGAATTACTGCCTCTGTAACAGCTGGAAGGGCTGTGAAAGTGTTCAGGAACAGCCACTGCTGGACTTTAGGAAACCAGGCAATGGGGGAACCGCGGGGATCTATCCACAGCACCAAACCAGATGAGTTTCAGTAGGATGCTGAGAAGCGTTCACACCTGTCCATCGCTGCACAAGAACAAGATGGCTCCTCCTTCTCTTTCCCTTTCCAAGTATTGAGCAAGTACCTTTCATGGGTGGAGTCTAACCAGGCTTCCGATGGTGGTTGGGATTCTTGGAAATGCAGTTCCAAGGCTTCTGACTGCTGTAAAAACAGGAGAGTAGAGACAATCCGACACAGTAAGACATGCAAATTGTAATACTTGTTTTAATGCAAGAAGTGCTTTTTGACCACCAACTTATAATACATAAGATACTTCACTAGGCTCTGAGAGGAGGCCTGGATCAATTGATACCTATCCTCAAAATCTTGCAATTTAAAGGCAATGATCAGACTTGTAGCAAATACTGCAGTTTCACATAGAGAAGTATAGGGATAATGCCAAATCTGTAATGTAAATAAAATGATCAGGAAATAGGAAAAGCATTAATGGAGGTAAAATTTTATGCTGTTCAATTGTTAGCCTTGGCAGCTTGGAATTAACAAAAGAGAAGGGAGCTAGATTGGCTGGACTTGATTGAATCTGGAAGTTATACTTAATCAGGCTTAGGTCTGGAATATACAGCTTTAGACACCCTTGGGGATAGTCAAATCTTGGCCAAGGGGATTAACATCCCTCTGCCGCCCCTCTCCTCCCAGGAAGGACCCCTTTCCAGTCTCCCCAGGCAACCACCGTTCATTCCCAGCAGATTACTGGGCATGGCGAACCACCAAAGGAGAAATGCCTCTGCTGTGTGCATGCACAGTACTAGTAGAAGCCAAAATGGCAAACATAAATGGGAGGTCACCAGCCCGAGAAAAGGATTGGATTGGAGAAGAGATACAAAACCCCAGAAGCTTTAGGAAAGGGATTGGATAGGGGAGGACCCGGCACAAAGCCCAAAGGAATTGGAAGAGATTGGTTAGTGTAGAAGAAAAGCCTCTCTCCCAAGCCTGAAGTAACATAATCAAAGTTTAACAAAGGCCGGTCCTGGTAGCACATGTTCATTCATGGGCTCGCCCTGTTGTTCTCGTGTTGTCTCTCCATAGCAGTGTGTGGACCTGGCAGCTGCACAGGCCTAAGGGAGGGCTCCAGGCACAGGCCTGGGTGCAGCAGCACAGAGCAGGCTGGAGTGCAGTGGGGAAGAGATGCGGACAGAGACCGGGCTGGATTAAGCTTTGGCGTGGACTAAACTGAACTGTGGCAGCTTTGGATGCCCTGCCAATGCTGGGTAGTGGCACAATGTCTCTGGACCCGGGCCTTCTTCTGGGCTTGGTGAAGGCAAGGATGGACTTCTTCCAAAGAAGGACAGAGCTCAGCCAGCTGGTTGTGGATGAGACACAGGACACCTGGAGACAGACCTTTGCTTTTCCTTCAATCATTCTCACCATTGCACCTCATCCTCCCATGCATGGATCCCCAAAATGCTTTTATCGTGACTCCATGGAAGAACCCACTTCCACTGGCAACACGATTGCTTACCATTTTAATTAGTAATCTTTTCAGTAGTATCTGTATTGCAAGAGCATTTATCATAAAGTACATAAATCTTCATTTAATTAAACATGATCCCCTGCAAGTGACATGTTTTCCTTAAGATGGTTGAGCCATTGCTGACGGTGAGTTTATAGGTGCACTGGACCTGGGTGGAGAGTCCCCACTTCAGATTCCAGACATCAGTCATGCACACAGAGGACTTCACTTTGTCAATTCACTCAGGGATTCCTATGTCCCAGGGTTTGACTCATACTAAGCAACAGATATCAAGCAAATAGGTAAACCAGAAGGCCAATGTTTTAATTTCCCATGAGTGACCCATCTAAGCAGATTACTGAGACTGGTTGCAAAATCAGGGCCTAACTTCTTGATCGGAAGAGCAAGTGCCCAAGAGCCATTTTAGGACTAACCACTCCTCAGACCCAGCTGTCCGCTTGCCGAAGCAGCGAATCTCTTTGTGGAGACAGAAAGGATCCTTGCCTTTGAACAGTGCATTGGAATACTGACAGATTCTTTTTTCAGAAATGTACTTTCTCTACTTCCACCTAACACTTGTGTTTTTGATTGCCATAAGCATGAAATAATTTCTGGGGTTTCAGTCTATTGTGCATCAGTAGACTAAAATTTTGATTGGCATCCGCCTGGTGGCTTTTGGTGACACCCTGGACTTATTTATAAAACATCTACTGTGAGTTAACGCTGCAGGTGGCTTATTGAATTAATCTGATGTTGATACTGTTAGCTACAATTTCAGAGGGTAATGTTTCCAACTGGTTTCCACATGCTACAAGTGTGCTTCATTCACCATTTGGAGATACCAATACACTGACTTCAGCTAATACAGACAGTTAATATTCATTGTTATAACCATAAATAGCTTCTGAATACTTGGGGATTATTTTTAATAAAGGTTATTAAACATTGCAAGTTCCTTTTTAGTATTTTATAAATGGGACACACACTGCTTTTTAACAGTCATGCAGATGTCAAAAATTGCTCTCATTACTCAGAGAAAAGTGACACCATATTGTAAAACATTATTTGTATCTCAGCAAAGGTTTAAAAACAATTTAATTCTGATCCTCAGCCTCTTATTCTACTTAAACTCTCCTTTCATATGTAGTGATGTAGATTTCTATTTTAAGTTGCTAACAGTTTGTGATTTTTGTCCCTTTCTGTATTTGCAATGATAATTGGCTAATTAGAGAGTTGATCATTCACAAAAAACTCAGCACTGTTCAGAAGCTGTCTTTGGATATGCAAATGTTCTTATGTATCAAAAGGGATAATTTTTTAATGTTTTTTTTTTCTCCCCAAACTCAAGTGTTACTGTTTTTGTATTTTGTTTTGTCTTCACTTCTGAAAGGTCATTAATGACACTTTTAAAAACACCCCCGAAAAGTGAAATGTGACTAAGTTGTTTTATGAACTTTGTACTTTTATGTTTGTATACATTTTTAAAATGTGCCACTATCATTTATTTATGCATAAAATCTTGGCTCAACCAACTATGCCATTAATATTCAGTTTCATCTTTACATGTGGTCATTAGCACATTAAGTTTTTAAGAATTATAGAATCTCTTTTATGGGAAAGGTATATTTACTCAAGTAATATAGATTTAGAATATCCTTTTGCAAACTAAATAGGACACTATGTGAACCATGTCTGTCTCTTGGCCCCATGATTGTGGGGCTGTATGAAACAATTATTTTTTTTTAAGAAAAAAAAAAAAAGAAAGAAAAAGAAACCCACAGTAAATCCAAGATCTTTTATTATCATTTTGCAAAGAATTTTTTCTGTTCCATGTTAATTTTCTCCAAGTAACTATTAATTTAAGGCAATATCAATTCATTTTTAAAACCAGTCTATCATTTGTTATGTGCTCACTATGTGTAGCTTACAGATATTATTTTATTTGACTCTATATAAACATCATTAAATATTAACAGCAATCCTACAGATGAGGAAAAAGTAGCATAGGGAATCTGAATAACTTACTAAGGCCATACAAATAATAAACAGCCAAGCTAGGAATTGTGCCTATGGTTGTCTGATTCCAAAGTCTGTTCTTAATCTTTTTGCTATAAGCAAACACGACCATAGACCAGTTACTGTGATGGAAAACAAAAAGAAATGTACTTAAAAATAGCTTAAGGGATGTCTTCTCAATGTTGCATTGATTTCGGTGCCTGAAACTATGATATATCTTAGCTTTCTCTCCTTGTTTGTCCATATCGTGTCTCTTAGTGTTCCTTCTATATGGAAGGTCAAGTCACATGTCCTAATCATCTTAGCCACAACTTTTTAGATTGTGGTGGGTATTTGACTTATAATATTCTACATAAAGGCTCATTTATAGCTTAGAAGAAATCTAGCCTAAGACTTCATTCCATAGGGAGGGTGATGATGACTTGAGCCAATCATGCAATCTCTCTTAGAGTTTGAATGAAGATGTATAGAGAGATACTGTCAGTTAGTGGCCTGAGCAGGAGACCACTATCTGGTTATAGAAGTAGAATCTGAAAGATATCCAGAGAGGCACAGAAATAAAGAGTAACTTAGGAAAAAATAATGGTGAATCAACAAAATTCTGTTGCTGAAGAGTCTTCAATTGTATCCTGCTTTCTAGAGCTGCCTAGATGGACAAGGGCAGCGGTTGGCCAACCGCAGCTCGCGAGCCACATGCGGCTCTTTGGCCCCTTGAGTGTGGCTCTTCCACAAAATACCACGGCCTGGGCGAGTCTATTTTGAAGAAGTGGTGTTAGAAGAAGTTTAAGTTTAAAAAATTTGGCTCTCAAAAGAAATTTCAATCGTTGTACTGTTGATATTTGGCTCTGTTGACTAATGAGTTTGCCGACCACTGGGCAAGGGTATAGAGGAAAGAATAGAAAAATCAAGGCAGCTAATGAGAAAGCAAGTTCATGAGCTCTTGCCCATCTCCTCCTTTAGTTCTCCTGATGAATGTTCCCATCTTTTATGCCCAGTTGAACATAATTCCCAGCTGTATTACCTACTAGTTCTGTGTCTTAAGCAAACCTTCTACCCTTTGAGACAACTTACCCATCTATAAAATGGACAGGACAAGTATTATGTGATAGTTCTTGGCAAATGGTAGAAATATTACTTAAATTTACATGTAAAACAAGAGAGAGTCTACACTTGGGTTCCTGTTTATTGACCCCTCTTTTCTTCATTCTCATGTCTTTCCTCATTTCTCCTTCTAGTGACAGCAGAGAGGAGCTCAGTCAAATTTTCTTCAGTGCAATCACCTCCTGGACTTTCCTGTTGGGCTCTGTACTGATTTAAAACTATTCCCTTTTACACAGTCTCTAAGGAGGAGAATGCCAGTGGACCTACAGACCTCACATCTTTTATAAAATTTCTAATCATCCTATTAACTCATTTTCTGATTCCCCCTACTCCCAGTTTTATTAACTATATTCACATTGTCTCGTATACCATAATTTTTGTTAGGACTATCTTGTCACTCCATCAAGGTGGCAGTCCCTTTGAGGGCAGAAATAATAGATTACTTATTTTGCATCTCTAGAAGTATATAACACAGCACTTAGCACATAGAAGTTTTTCAGCAAATATTTGAATTGAAATGCTGAGCCATGGGCATGCTGCCTGAACAGAAGCATTTATCAAATCAAAAGGGCAGGGAGGTGCTTGAGCTGATTTCGCTGATTTCAGGCCTCCTGTCCCTTCTGGATGTGGGAAACTCACCCTG
Organism: Plecotus auritus; assembly: GCF_963455305.1. Taxonomy (NCBI): domain Eukaryota; kingdom Metazoa; phylum Chordata; class Mammalia; order Chiroptera; family Vespertilionidae; genus Plecotus; species Plecotus auritus. The sequence goes on along the minus strand of NC_137776.1, from coordinate 61,286,766 downwards.
ATTATGCCCGTGTAGCTGCTTTGCCACAACCCAGAAGAGCAGGTCCAGATATTAGCATTGGGCAGATTTGTAGAAGCCAGAACTCTTCAATTTGTCATGAAAAGCTAGAATTCCAAGAAGGGAGGTGATGAGTTGAAAAATTAGGGGAAAATATGTTGTAAGAAGAATCTGGCACACCCCTTCCCCACCTCCATATTAATGAAATGACAAGGGTGGGGGAAGAAAATGTTGTGCTATACATTGGCAGGAAAACTGTGCATGTCCTGTGAGCAGATGAATATGGGACTGTGAACAGGAAGCTGATTATTTCAACACATTCTATTTCTCACTGGAAATATCATCCTAGAAGAAAAGTCCAATATCTCTACTTTTGGGGCACCTACTGCTCTAATTTTCTACATAATCTCAGACTAAAGTTAACAAGAAGACAAGTAATTACCTGTAAGAATGGGCATTTGAAAAGAAGCAAGATGGGTATTTATTACATGTGTGTATTCAACCGAATACTGACCTCCACTTATCACTACCACCATTTCCTGGGAACTGCCTCATACTTTCTCTCCAATCAGCCAGTTTGAGTAACTTATTTATATACTAGAGGCCCGATGCATGAAATTCATGCAGGAGTAGGCTTTCCTTCCCCCAGCTGCCGGCACCGGCTTCCCTCTGGCAACAGGGACCCAGGCCTCCCTCCTCTGGCCACCAGCAGGCACCGGGGACCCTGGCTGGCTTTCCTCCGGCCCCAGCTTCATCAGGAAGGATGTCCAGAATGACGTCAGGAAGACGTCCAGTCTAATTAGCATACTACTCTTTTATTATTACAGATACTTTTTGTCTAATTGGGAGCACTTGTTTTTCCCTTCCACTACCTCCCCTGCTTCAGTTACTTTTGATTGTCCCAGGAGTAGGAACTAAAGCAATCTAGACCAACCAGAATTTCTCTTTCTAAAATAGGAATTGAGATGTTTCTGTCTATAATGTAAAATTTAAAAAGTTTCTTTTTGCCAGATTTTTCAACACTATGGACCAGAGTAAAGAAAGCTAAAGTAGAATTGAAGTAAGAATAAAACAGCTATAAAAAGGAGAAAGATATATAGAGAGAATATTTGAATTCTTGGTTCCAAATCATTTATAAGGATCATTTGTTTTTCATTCTTTGTCTTGTGAGATGCTCCTATATCCTTAAAAATGACTCATTTTTCCCCCATGAATTGTTTTTTTGTTGTTGTTAAATACAGACAAATGAGTCTTAAATATCTCAATTTCCAATAACATCAGTCTGTCTGAGAATGGCCTAAGCAGCTCCTACTCATCTTCAAAATGGAATAGTCTATGTCTATTTAGGACTAAAAACATAATCAAAGTTACTATTAAACACAACTGTGTAATATTATTAAAGCTGGGCCATTAAAAAAAGTCAAAGGAAGCAGTTGTATAGGCTTTTCCAACAAAAAAAATAATAATATTTAATAAATCACAGCTGAAAAAAATTGCATGCAATAAATAAAAGCAGCCACCGTCATCAATCAACAAAACAAGGTGGGTTTTGTTGTTGTTGTTGTTGTTAAATTCTACAACAGTAGTTAAATTTTTTTGGTGTGTGTTCAAAGCTCTGCTGTGCAGTGGCCCCCCTAGGTCCCACACGGAGGGTGGTATTTTGCAAAAGGTAAGACACAGGTGTTTATCATTTGAAGTGGAATTCATTAACAGGTTGTATTATTTTACTCAGCCACCATGGAGCATCACAATGGGCTGATAAGGTGCCACACTTCAGGCTGTGGGAGGCACATAAACAAAAGCTTTAACCTGAAAAAGCTGTGGGGCTAGGAACGTACACAACATGCCCCATGCCAACTGATTTATCCAGTAGGACTAGGGAAAAGATGATCTTTTCTTAATTTCAGTGCATTTTCGCTGTGATAAAGCAGCGAATCCACTTACAAAACCCACTAAATTACTTGGCAAGGGCTGGGTCCTATTTTTCTTTATAAAAAAAAGTACCAGAGCAATAAGATAATTTGTAGTCCTGGGTTTCTAATATACAGTAATTCTGACCATTTAAAACAGTTTTTGTAGGAAATATTTTATAGTTAGAGAAATAGTTTTTGACATTTTTTGGGGAAAAGAACAATGGGCCGTTTACAGGTCTACACAGCAGATTAATGAATCTAATTGAGTCTGTAGGGAAATGTTTCAGTTTAACTACTGGAACTAATTTATACATTCACTACATCGTAATAAGTCAATTTAAGTTTCTGGAAATAAAACTGGATATCCTGGGTATAGATTTGAACTATAAATTTCTGCAAGAAAGGAGTCTGTGTGTTCATTATACATTGTAAAATTACCATATGGACCTGTCAACACTTCTTAGCACAGCTTTGTAATAATGTCATTTAGTTTAACATTGTAATGTGCCAACTGAATTAATGTGTATGACACAAAGCATGCCTCCCTCCCAACCTCTGCTTCTGGGGAGCTGTGCAACTTTTAAAGATTTTTCTCAAGGCAAGAGCCTCCTGCATTTGCATAGAGAACTTCAATAAGAAGACGGAGTGTGATCACATTTACTGAGAGCTGTTGAAAAACAAGCTACCGGGCTCTGGCGCCTAAACTCTCCAGAAATATGCCATCGCTATAAATGGAAATAAATCTTTACCTGAGACAACCTACTTTACTACCAACACTAATCTACATCTAGACAGCAATAGTGTTCTTTATTAATTTCTTTTTAACTATGTAAAACTCTTTAGAGGGAGAGTAGAGAAAACATTCAACACATAATAAAACTTGTTGTTACTCTATTACTCAAAATGTTCTCTTCGATCTGGATATTTATTGCATGGATATGAAAACATCTTCCATCCAAAATATCATTAGAATGTGACATAATAGAGCCCTGTGGAAAAAGTTATGCAAAATAAGAAATAGGAAAAACAATTGCTAGCATTTACCATGTGTGAAGTCATTTACATGTATAATTTGATTTAATTGTCCTAACCCATTTTGTAGATGAGGAAACTGAGACGTGCAAAGATTGGAATGTTTCTCCAATTTCTTGTACATAGAAAAACTTGAATTTTAAGACAGCTTTGCTCAATGCCTAAGACATAATTCTTAACCAGTATATCATATTCTCCTGGATAATAATAATCACGAACTCTTGCATAGAGTCTATTCCAGGTAATTAAAACATTTGACTCATTTTATCCTCACTACAGGCAAAGAAGTTAACCATTATGAACTCAAATTCATTATTGCATTATTGCTAGTAAGTGGCAGAGCATGGATTTGAACCAAGGCAAACTGGCACTAGGGTTCAATTTTCCTCACAGCTACCATGTAGATGTATAGTTTCCTATATGGCATATCTTAGTAAGAGAGTGATTTCATCTTTTTCATATGATTATAAGAGCTTCAAAAGTCCTCACCTGTATAAAAATTTGGTCCTAACCATTTTGGGGGGTTAAGGCTTTGCCTTTTAAAAGTTCCTCTTCTTTTATAAGAGCAATACAGTATCATATAAACTTATATGAACACACTACTATAGATGAGTTGATCTGATAAGCTAATTGCCATTACGAAAAGAGTTAAATGTCAAGTTTTTGATAAAGATACAAGTGTCAGAAAAGGTCTCTCTCTTTCTCTCCCCCTTCCTCTCTGAAATCAATAAAAATATATTTTTTAAAATGCTGTAGTTTTCTGCTACCACCACCACCACCTTCACCACCAATATCATTCTCAACTATTTAGATTTGTCCTCTAAACAACTGTCCTGAAAGAGCCCTTGTCAAATTTTATGGGATTTCCTGCCAGTTATTCAGTATTAATGGCAATAGACATTTTTAAATAATTAATCAAGTTACATCAAAATCTGGGAGTGCTTCCCAGCAAAGAATTTATCTTTACAAAAATTCTGTAAATAGGTCTTTTTTGTGTGTCCAGAAATTATGCCTAGTCACTGTTTCCTATTAATGTGACAGACTATAGAGAAACCCTAAGTGTCTCAGATGAGATGAGAAAGATTGAATTACAGCATTTAATCTATCTCGAGTGAGGTGGAGAGAGGTATGATTATAGACTCTCAGACAGCATCATTTATGCCCCTTGAGGAGGTAAAGGGCACATAACATCTTCTGCTTTTGAGTACTCACTTGACGAAACCCTCAGTTGAAGCCAAACCCTTTCAGCCAAGTGAGCTCTATGGGGCAGGCCTGATGCTCAGACATTCAAAACAAATGGACAATGCCCCTCCCCAAAGAAAAACAACAACAACAACAAAAAGAAAAACAGCAGCAGTGATCTGAAAACACCAAAATAATACCTGAGGAGGGAAACAGCATAATGCTCTTTGATTGACCTCTGTTTCTCATGTTCTCGAATGTCTGTCTCATTGGCTGTAAAAGGAAGAGAAGTATGGAAACATTCCAAAATAACCACCTTTACCAAATTGAAACAAATACAACTCCTAGGAAAACTGAATGTCCCATGTGACTCATGTTTAAAAAATCACAAAACTCAGTGCAGGTCTAATAAATTATCCCAGTAATATAGCCCTGTTGAGAAAGCATGAGGTCAAAAAACTCACATTAAAGTATAAATGTCCTGATACGGTTTCCTCCATTGATCAGCGTGAAGCACTGGCCTTGATTCCTCTTTCCCTTGCCCTTCCCAGGCATTGGCATAGCCTTAAGCCATATAAGCCATGGTGAAAGAAGGTGTTGATAATTATTTCATGAATCTAGGCAGTGCAAATCTCAATCATGCGGATTTAAAATTGGATTTTTTCTCTTTGGAATTAATTTCCAAGAGCATTATAAAATAATCAACTCTATTGAGGTCATGACTTATTTTAATTATTTCATAAGGATGAGAAAAATTGTCATACTATACCATTTTAATAAATTTATATTCTCTGTTTTTAGCAGTTTGATAGGAATTCACACACATCTCTTTTATTATATGACTAGAGGCCCAGTGCACGAATTTGTGCACAAAGAGGGTGGGCAGGTACTGTGGGAGCTTGGCTGGCAGGCCCTGATCTAAGTGTGTAGATGTGCTGAGGTTGCGGCAAGCAAAGACCACAGACAGAGCTCCCCAAAACAACCTGAACACCAGCTATGCTCTGAGGTGGAAATATAGCTCTCCTTTGCTTCCCAGCTTGGGCTGCCTCACTCTCCCCAGGGCGGTGGTCTCTCCTACCTCAGCTGCACATTTTCTCAAGGCTCCGCCCCCAAGCATCATAGGTAGCTGACTTCGGCCAATGGTGGCACACCACTGTAGGAGTGCTAGCCAATCAGCAGTTGGGAGCCCAGAAAGGCACGGGGCCAAGCTAGAAGTGGCTGACTGGGGCAGAAGGGCGAGCACGGTGCCGTGGCAGAGGTAAGGTGGTGCTTACTTTACGTCTTCGCAGTGAGACTGCTGCCTTGCCCCTTCTGCCCACTCTGAGTTGCTACTCTGTCTCCATCAGCATCGGGGTCGCTCTCCTCCTACAGGCTTCCCAGACCCAGATTTTCCAGTGCCAGGAGCCTTAGCAGGTGGGGTGGGGGTGGACCGGCCAGGGGGAGGGACCACGGGAGGTTGGCTGTGGGAGTGCACTGACCACCAGGGGGCAGTTCCTGCATTGAGTGCCTTCCCCCTGGTGGTCAGTGCACGTCATAGCGACCGGTTGTTCTGGTCGTTCAGATCGTTCGGTCATAACGGTCGCTTTATATAGAGAGATAGTGACAAATGGAGAAAAATGTAAAGGATCATTCTCCTTCTCTTGATTACATTTGCTCTTTTCCATTCCAACTTTTCCTACTTCTGCCTACCCACTGCTTTCAACAGATGCCTAACTTTTTTATTTAGATAAAATGTAATTTGTTCAAATTGTCCTTTCTAAACTTTAAGAAATCCTAATATATAAGACAACTCATGGCTTTAGAATACTTAGCATTTGTATGACACTGCTCATCTTCAATGCACTTTAGAAATATTAGCTAATTAATTAATGAGTTCCTGATTACAAGGGGGTAGAAGTTCAAGGATAAAATTAATGTTTCTCTACGTTTATAAAGAAAAAGTTGTTTATAATAGAGAACATTATTTTTCCTTTTGAGTAATCTGTGCTCTCATTAAAAAAAAAGTGTTATAAATGTCCTTTGCTGGAACCAGGTATAATAATCATTAAAAATGAAGAATAGTAGTAATAATACTAGTATGAATACAATAATATATTGTAAGGTGGATACATATTTGTTAGACTCTGTGCTCCTTAAAGCAGGAACTATGTCTTGTTCTCCTTTGTTCTCTGACACCTAACACAGTCCCTGGCACTGTAATATAGAAATACATTAATAGGTGATGAAGTCTAATTTATAAGCTTTATTTTATACAGTGATAAGCAATATGAGAGTTAATACAAAACAGAATTACTCCATGTAAAAAGGAACCTAAGGATCTCAATAGTGTGGTTAATTTTCTGATCATGAAGTTATATCTACATGCCATTAAACCTCAGGAAAGAAAAAGAAAAATGCTTACAATTGTGAGATTAATCTGTCTGTGTGTAGAGGACAGATTTAACTTTTGATGTCATTTTCTACAAAGAGCAATCTAATTCATTCAAACATAGGCTCAAATATATTTTCTTAGAGTAGTTACCTTGATGTTGTAACAGTTGAATTGGTTAAGAGTATAATCCCTTCTCATCCACCTGATACCAAACAGCTAGATATTTCAAATTGACCTTTAATTTTATACATAAGTTCCTGATTTGAGATAGAGAAAAAAGTTAGGCTGTCTGCCCACAGAAACAGTATAATTGTTTTGATAGTGAAATTACATATTTAGCAATAGAGATATATAATTGAGAGAGAGAGAGAGAGAGAGAGAGAGAGAGAAAGAGAGAGAGAGAGAGAGAGAATTCTAAATTTTGGATATTAAATCATGATCTAAGATTTAAACTATTTTTCTGCACAGAGAAAATTTTGCTCATTCTCTATTAGTGAGAAAAACCAAACCAACCACTGAGAATTTATTCTGGTATGTAATAGCTCAGAAATGTAAGCAAAATGATTGCAAAAACAATCTAAAATTTGTATTTGTGGGCTTCTTATTAACATATATATGTATTTTTAAAACTCAGGATACATAGAGTAAAATTGATGTTAAATTCAACAGTGCAGCAGTGGTTCTTAAGATTTTGGGGAATGTATAATCTCTTTGAAAAATCTGATTAAATTTCTAAAATCTTTCCTCAGAAGAAGTAACATAAAATTAACAGGAATACAATATTTTACACGTTATTTTAGGCAAGTCATACATCTCAAAAAGCCCATGCATGGTCTGTGGAACCCAGGTCTCTTGGAAGATGGTGGTGCAATTGACAGAAGTTGAGGTAGCCCAAGAAAAAGGTATAGGAGAGTAAATTAATTCATATTTTGGTGTGTTGAAAGTTTTGATGTCACTTAACATAAAGTCAAAATGTTCAGCATGTAGTTGAAAATTCAAAAGCTGGAGAGAGAAAGGTTGGGGCTAAAAATAGAAATTTTTGGTCATATATAGTGGTAATGACTAAAATCATGAGAGTAATTGTATTCAGCAAGGAAAGATCTGAAGGAATTGGAAAGAAAGATAATTGGAAAGATGGTGAGACATTTACTTGTAAGGAGTGGGAGAAAAAGCAAATACGATCAAAATAGACAACAAGAGACCAAAAATGTAGAAGAAAAGCCAAAAAGATCAATGCCTTATAAAGAGAGATTTGAATAGCAGGACGTCAACAGTGTCAGAAGCTTAAGAAAAACTCATATTGAAAACTGAGTCAAGACCATCTAACTTGCTGAATAGGAGAACCTTATTAAAAATAGAAAAGGTCAGGAAGTACATTTTTAGGGGTTAAAAAGAGAAGGGAAGAAAGAGTAATGAGGAGGAGAAGCCACCATATTATTGAGAAGTTTTGTAGGAGAAAAAAATGTAGACAATATTTACTGGTATACAGCCTTATTTACATCAATCATTCGAAGACTGAATCTGGAGAAGGTTAGGGAGCAGCAAAAAAGGGAGCAGGCCACTTTTCTCCAACCTTCCTTTTTCCTGATTGTTGTCTCTCATGCATTCTCCTTTTCCTAAGGTATCAGAAGTTGCTGAGCTAGGTAGAGTGAGGAACATAGCAAAGCCAATAGCTCCTGTTATAGACAGAGAATATGTCAATTATTTACATTATATTAAGATTATGATTTGCTTAAAATATGAACCAAAAACAAAAATAAAAAAAGGATCTCTGACTCTTTCTACCTAAAATAGAGGTACTGCCATAGTCATAGGAAGTTGTCATCTACCTAGAGAGTCTGGATGCTGTGGGCTGACTGCTGCTGTGTACAAGCTGATGAGTTGCTGTGAGATTTCCCTGCAGATAGTCTTAAGTAAAGGACTGGTGAAATGACTAGAATCTTACCTGAATTAGTTGAACAGGCTAATCCTTACAAAGGGATAGGATTTAAGATACAGTTGTGAGATTTTTTTCCAATTGCATAGATGTGGGTTCAGATTTAGATTAAATAAAACAGAAAAAGATATGGACATAGTCATCTAGCAACTTTTATATACATTTAAAATCATTGTTTAGTGTATTTTTCTCTCAATAAAAGTAGTATGCTGAGATGAAGGAATTTTTGCTATAAAATATGAAGCCAAACTATTATGTTACCAGCTCAATAGCACAATACCTTCGATATTTAAATTTGTGCAGAAGGAGTCATATATAAAACTAGAGGCCCGGAGCATGAAATTTGTGCATGGGGCAGGGGGTGTCCCTCAGCCCAGCCTGCACCCTCTCCAATCTGGGACATCCGTCTCACAATCCAGGACTGCTGGCTCCCAACTGCTTGCTTACCTGCCTTCCTGATTGCCCCTAACCACTTCTGCCTGCCAGCCTGATCACCTCCTAACCACTCCCCTGACAGGCTGATTGATGCCTAACTGCTCCCCTGCCAGCCTGATTGCCCCTAACTGCCCTCCCCTGCAGGCCTGGTCACTCCTAACTGCCCTCCCCTGCAGGCCTGGTTACCCCCAACTGCTCTCCCCTGCAGGCCCGGTCGCCCCCAACTTCCCTCCCTTGCAGGCCTGGTCCCTCCCAACTGCCCCCCCCCTGCTGGCCATCTTGTGGTGGCCATCTTGTGTCCACATGGGGGCAGGATCTTTGACCACATGGGGGCAGCCATCTTGTGAGTTGGAGTGATGGTCAATTTGTACATTACTCTTATTAGATAGGATTCTCTGGCCAAAGCCATCACATATGAAGTTGGAAAGACAACCTCTATTTATGGGTGACTAGAGATGATGAGAATCTTACTTTAAAAAATATACCTCTTTACAAAATATGCACATGAGAATCACTAAAATTTTAAGTATCCTTTTTACTTAAATAAAGGATGTAAAAAGTATTGCGCTGGTAAACGTGCATGTATTCACCCTTAAGACAGAATTTCAAGTATTTAGTTTTTGGATAAAATCCTTTGCCAACCTATATGCTTACCCCATATAACTAAACTTTTATTTTTTGTGTTATTATAAACTTGTTTTCTATTTAATTTTAATCCAAGAGTAATAAAATTTTAGAACACACACACACACACACACACACACACACACACACACACACCTGGGTCACACATGCCTCAATAATAGAATCAGACCATTTAAGAGCTGAAAGGACATTTTGAACTTGTTTACTATAACACCAGCCTTGAGTTAGCAGACATGGAATGGAACTGGGCTTACAGAATGTGAGTTCTTCCCCCCAGTCCACAGTGTGAAACATCTGCTAAGAACTTTAATGTTCAGGCTCATAGTCAACCCCTATCTCCCTTATTACCCTCTTTCATCATTTCCCAAATATCCTCTATAAATGTTTCATTTGTTGGCTTCGTATACTATGCCAACTTGCATTGTCCCTCTCTTGGACCTAAAGAGGGTCATGGTAATTTTTTGTATTCCCTCAAACACAGTAAATATGCTAAATAGATAAGGGTCCAACCCCTTGGTGCTTATCTGGGCCTTACTTCTTGAAATGATTCTCTTCCCAGATGGATGAGGACTTACTGGTTTCAAACTCAAAGTTATAAAGATAAGAACTGATTCTTTGTGATCTCTGTCTTGGTCCTGTTCCTGGTGGATCTGAAACAGCAGTTGGCTTTATATATACTGATTATTCAAAGTATCTAATCGGCATCATTATGAACCACACTGTCACATGCATATAAATCTCTGAGCAGAATATGTATCCAGTGGGTCATTTTGAAACTGTGGTGTCTCTTCCAGGTGTCCCTTTGGTAGCTCATGCAAGATGTTATTGAAGAGTTGGAGTGAAAAGGGAACAATTGTTCCTCATCATTCACACTCATCCTAACTGAAGAGATCTTAGAAAAAACTCACTCCATCCATGATGTTCATCCAGGTAATTATTCAAGTAAACCACTCTATTACTTCAAGTCCTAATTTGTCTTTCCCTAAGAAAGAAATAAGAATCTAGTACTACTGTAAAAGATGCCTGGGATCTCACCTGAAATAAAACCACATGCTATCGTAGGCTAATATAATAGAGCCCTTTATCGTTCCAAAGTACTTTAAAATACATGACCTTATTTAGACTATAAATGTTTAACCACAAGCGTTCCTATTTGGGAGTTGTGAAAAGGCTTAAGAAAAATTTTCAAGGTCATGAATCTAACAAATGTTCTCTTTGTTATTTTTATCCTTAACTGTTATTTTCAGTCTTAAGCTCCAAGAACTATACAGTGCTGACAGTTTTTACCTACATGGAGAATATGGTATCCATGACTAGGGACTATTACACCCAATGGAAAGGGCATATAAGAAAGAAAAGTTAAGAAGGTCAAAGGCTCATGTGAGTGCTTTTTCAATAGCATGCCACTATCACGTGCCTGTGGATCTTTTTCTGTTATCCTCTAGGGCCGTGGTCGGCAAACTGCGGCTCGCGAGCCACATGCGGCTCTTTGGTCCCTTGAGTGTGGCTCTTCCACAAAATACCACGGCCTGGGTGAGTCTATTTTGAAGAAGTGGTGTTAGAAGAAGTTTAAGTTTAAAAAATTTGGCTCTCAAAAGAAATTTCAATCATTGTACTGTTGATATTTGGCTCTGTTGACTAATGAGTTTGCCAACCACTGCTCTAGGGTATTGAATACTTAAATAGTTTCCTAAAATAACATAATCTAAAGATCCCTCTATCAGATGACCTATAGGCCCCAGTGAGAATAGTTGTGAGACAGGAAAATAGAAAGTTATATTTTGTCTTCATTTTTTACTTGTGAGATTCTGTGATTGAAACTCTCCTGATGTCATTCAGATCAGCTCAAGTGAAACATTTGACAGGTCCATCTGTGTCCACAGTCACCCACAAACATGGGAAACTGCCACCCATCTGCCTCCCTGTGCTCTTGCTTTGTTTCTGTTCTGGTTATTTTGTTCTCATATGGCCATAGGGCACATTAATACCCTCTCCCTCCAAGAACTGTGAAGAGAATGGATTCTATGCTAGCTTGTGATCCTGAGAGAGGGATGTAAGAGAAATGGCATATGTCATTGTATGGTTATTTAACTGTGTTCCACAAATTCTCAAGCAACATCCTCACATTTCAATAAACATGGTACCCCAGTTTCTGACCTGGATTCACTATTAATCATTTCAAAGACTAAGAATGACTCATCAATTATTTTGCACTTTCCCCAAATGGATTGTTTTCTCTAAATGAGAAAAAAAATGTTATAAACTTGGAAACACTTTTTAGATTCAATTTCTTTCTGTTTAATTGTCTGAATTATATGATCATTAACTAATGTGTCACCAAGTGTTATATATTTGTGTTCATCTTTTTGTTTTCTCCTGTGGAGGAAAACAATTCACCTTTTGGTAAAACAATGCCAGATGATTTTAACTAGGGAAAGTGCAAGTAAGAAACTTAAAGGTGAGAAGCAATTCAATTTTTTTCTTTATTGCATTCCCGGTACATTTCTGTATGACATTCCAATAGTAATTAATGAGTCTAAAAATAATGTTATGATTCAGACAATTCTATAAATATAAGAATTCAGAATAGCTGTCAAAACTCAAAACCAAACAAATATGTCAGTGAATTTGAAAAAGGATTACTTGAATCAATTTTAATCATTGTTTTATTTAAAGAACTCATATTTGAAAAAGATATCTACAGAATACAGCTGAGTATACAAATGTGCAACCATATCATATGAATTCAAAATCTTGTAAAGTATATATCCATCCACCATTGTCATGTAGCTTTGAAATAATGCAAAGAACCAATTTACTGTTTACTTGTCATTGCCTCTCTGATTGATTTTTCTCAGTCGGTAATATCACACTCATACTGTAAGAATATGTATGAAATGCTAGATATGACAGGGCAAAATAATTTTACTCAGGTAAAGACTTTACTTGTATTTTAAAAACCTGAAGCTTTTCTTTTAGAAATGATTTCTGTTGTGATTTACTTATTCATGCTCAGAAACTTTAAAAGATCTTAAATCTCTACATGTATTTTTGAACATAAAATCAATTTAATGTCTATGACTAATGCCAAGTTCATTTTATTCAAATGAAAGTTACTGTAAATATTATCTGAAATGACTTGATATTTTTGTAATTCTTTTATTAGGTAACTGATCTTCATGTAAAAAAAACCCTACAGGTCTGTTAAATGAAATAAGCCTCAGTTAATTTTTTTGAAGACAATTTATTGCTATGGTTATTATTTCTTTCCTTTTTTATGTGGGAATAAATTAGAGATGCTCAAAATTCTAATTTTTTTTTACTTCAGGAGAATGTGCATAGTTAAATATATTTCTGTGTAAATGCAATAGCACCCTCTGGAGGTCTGAAACACTTTGCATAACTTCCATAAATCAATGTCTTCTTTTGTTAACCCTACATATTTTTGTTGACTTTGACATTTAATATTTTATATTCTGATAATCACATTTGTCTCTTCAGATGATTAAATACATTTAATCTATTATTACTTTCTATCATGCATTCATCGTGATTTGTGTCTCATCTCATTTGTAATGTTGCAATGTAATAACAAAACCTACAATTCTGCTGATCTTAGTGTTGTCTCTGTAACTTTTCTATTTTTTACCATGTGGAAATATTTTCCAAGCAAGAAATGATAACTTTCATTTCCGAAACCCCTTAATATTTGGTCATATGTAGACAACAAGAAACTAATTTTACCTCCTTTGAAGATCCTTCATGGAAACAGTTACTTTCATTCTTTGAGTCCCTGTTCAACAAACACAGCTGTGGTTTTTCTGTGGTTTTGAAGCAATTCTATTGGAGATGGGAGAATATGGAAAGGAGCAGAGGTCAAAAAACATCGGAAAAAATTTCATGAGTCACTGGAACACTTTCAAGGACCAAAGTGACTTCTATTGTGCCATAATAATATAAATAAATGATCCCATAATCATTGCCTCTCTGTAATAGCTCTGCCTACAAAGATCTTTTTGAAGTTCAGGGAGATACAAACAGAGTTGTTCATCCACTAAAAAAAAAAAAAAAAAAAAAAAAAAAAAAAAAAAAAAAAAAAAAAAAAAAAAAAAGGATGACCATGTGACTAATATGGGATGAGATGAGAAGAAATAATGTCATGCAATTCTGAATGGAGCCTGGGCTTGCCTCTCCCAGAAGGTTGCTCAAGAGGCCATATCTCAGCTAGTTGGGAGTGGGAGGAGGATTTGGAGTGGGAGTAAAACATCAGTGAAACACAGTATTCAGTTGGGTAAGCCTCTGGGAAGATTCAACTCCCTTGGCTCTAGTCTTGGGAGTCAGGTGACCTACCCAACACTTTTTTCCTGAAAGAAAATGAATGGCTTGTGAGGATGTCACAGGAAGTCCTTCCAACTGCTATATGTAAAGATAAAAAGCAAGCACAAAGACAAATGTCATTATAATTCTAAGCCCTAGCACTTGAATGCATTCAAAAATAGATACATAAAGATATATAAAATTATATATATCAAATAAACTAAATGAACTAAAATTCATAGGAAAATTTGATACTGAAATGATTATATATCGAATAGCAAAAAAAAGACTGTAAGAGATAGAATTGCCTTGGTCATTCTCTTCTTAGTATTCTGTTCCTTCTCTCATTCTTTCTCCTCACCTCTCTTAATGATATTTAATCATCTAGAAGAGTCAGGCCCAAACTCTGCCAGCAAAACAGAGAACTTTATGTAAGTCAATATAGAAGTTAAAGATGTCCATGCTGTGTCATTTGAATTTTGCCACTGACTTTCTCGAGTTTATCCAGTGTAAGGTTTATAAGCCCTCTGTGCTTTGGTTTACATAAAGTGATGAGGAGCATTAAATGATGATATGCCTGCAAAGTATTAGATGGTGTATAGCACATAGAAACAAAGGCTGGTTTTCATAGTGTTTTAATTAGTTAACAGACACTTAGCATGTAGATGGACTAGGCACTGTTCAATGTACTTTATAACTATTAAACAGTTGACTCTTCCTAGCAACTTTGCAAGGTAGCTAAAATATTATCATCATCATCATCACCTTAAGAGATAAATCTGAGTCATCGGTTAAAGAGCTTTCCAAGTTACACAGCTAGTAAGTTCTGGGTCCAGCATTCAATCCCAGGCAATCCAGCCACAGAGTCTATGCTCTTAGCTTTCAGGTGGTTCTGCCGTGGTATCACTGCTGTCACCACCATCATTGCTGGAGAAGACCATCCTATAACACTCTGGTTCCAAATTAGTCAATAAACCCATATTACAAAATAGGGATGACCACTTTCTCTGTGGATATAAACCCAGTAGCATGATTGAAATGGAATTTACATGAGAAATAATCATTTCGTTTCTACAGTTGTCCTTAAATTTGTTCCTTTACATTCATTCTTTCCTTGTGCCCATAAATTCCTGAATAATCATCCCCATAAATTCCAGAAGGATTTAAAGTAGAAACTAGAAATAAAATGAGAAAAAAACACACAACAAGGGCTACCTACCCCTCTTGCAGCCTTTACACACAGCTTTTTTATTCTACCCGTGTCTTGGCAGTTCACCATCATCGGGCTATGTTTTCTTCATCAGAATTTTTTTCAGTGATTCTCATAGGTAAAGACTGGTACTGTAGAGAGGCCCAGGCCTTCCTACAAAATAGTGGGCTTATGTCTCGTGACATTTGTGTTATTTGAGTCATAAAAGCAATATCAAGTGCCCAGAATATGTCTGAAAGTTTTGATGTCATGATTTTGGCTCTTGATGGCCTAGACCTGGCTGCCTTTGTAAAGGACACATTGCTTAGCTAACTGCTAAGAAGCCGGTGAAAGAGCATGTGTCCACATTCCTCCTTATCATTAGATCTCAAATTCAAATTTGCATCAGAATTTCCCCAGAGACTCCAATTTGGTATGTCTAAAACAGCCCAGAAAATTCTGAATATTCAGGTGATTCTGAAGGGCTGCACTTAGAGAAATATTTCAGGACCAGTATTTCCAGGGAGCAGCAGGGAAAGAGGTGGTCCAGAGTCTCCTTGGGAGTGATTTCAAATCCATGTGCCTGAATGCTATAACTGGGAAGAATCAGAATCTCTGGAAGATGGAGAGCCAAGCATATGATTTCAGAATGAGCTGCTGAAGCCTTTAGCAATGCCCATCCTGCCCCCAATCCCTTTGCTCCACCCACCCCCCAATTTCCTCCGTTCTGGAATTGTGGTTTGAAGACTGCATGGGGTGAAGCCCAGGAATTTAGGAGGTGCTTCAAGGCCTCTTTTATGGCCAAATAGGCAGAAGCCTCCCTTTGGTTTTCTTACTAAAGCTCTACTTATATTCTTTGGTGTGTTTTTTTTTAATAAAATTTGAGAAGCATATTTATTTTCACAAAAAAAGACCAAAAAAACATGGAAATTGGCTATTTGTTTAAAAGCTCAAAGAATATTCCACTTTATATGTTTTAAAGTTTATACAACTGTTCAAAAAAAAAAAAAAAAAAGGGCCTTGCCCTAACCGGTTTGGCTCAGTGGATAGAGCGTCGGCCTGCGGACTGAAGGGTCCCGGGTTCGATTCCGGTCAAGGGCATGTACCTTGGTTGCGGGCACATCCCCAGTAGGAGGTGTGCAGGAGGCAGCTGGTCGATGTTTCTCTCTCATCGATGTTTCTAACTCTCTATCCCTCTCCCTTCCTCTCTGTAAAAAAGCAATAAAATATATTTTAAAAAAAAGGGGGCCTAACTGATTCATGGAATTGTAATCCCACTACAAACACCTTAAAAAACAGAATTTATGTATAAAAATGTTCTTTTCAGATACTTGAAAACAGGCCTTACAGGACTGTGATATCTAAGAGAAGGAAAAATTGAGGTAAATCTTACAACTGTCCTGTATTACTACAGGGGTCTGTTTCCCAGCCCCAGCAAAGGCTGTGTAAAACCAGAGTCTAACAATCTCGCAAGCTGAAGAGACAGCTGTTGGAATTCAGATAGGCTATATATTGTTCTTTAAAAACAAGGTACTGGTTTTTTTGGAGGGAGGAGGAGTTTGAAAAAAAAATTATTTCAGAACCACATCTCTAGAAGTAATGACAGCGGCTTTACAGAGGTCACATACTTAATTCTGATCATTTTGAAACAGCTTTGTATCCAGCTTCATTCTCCTTTCTCCAACAGACAGAAAGTGTGACATTGGGAGAGTATCTCAAATCACAGAATTGTCTGAATCTAAATGTTAATCTCAAATCACAGAATTGTCTGAATCTAAATGTTAATCACAAGTAATACTAAGAACCCCTGGTTGTATATTAAGTCCATGACATGAAATATACAAAGAAATACTTTTCATTTTGTTTTGTTTTTTATCTAGAGATAATTCTATAAAAATAATCATAAAAATCAATACATTGACAGCTGGATCCATAATTTAGTTGTAACTGATTTTTCACAAGCTTTCCGCTTCCACTCAGCTGTTAGCATCAAGAAAAAGCTAGGTTTATTCTCTCTGAGCTCCAAAATGAGCACATAGACTGAACTGAATGTTCTATTTACTCCTGGTTACAAACGTCAAAGGTTGCCATTGGACCAAGAAAAATGTTTCTAGTGTGATTATTAATATCTGATAAGAACCCAGGGTCTCAATTGTGACCATAAGATTTATAATATAAAATGTATAGTCTGTCAAACACTGAATGTCAAAAACTAAAATGGAAACAAACTAAACATAAAAATAGAGAACCAGAGTTAACTACTTTCTTGACTGATATTATTCTTTTTTTAAAGATATTTTGCTTAAATAGAATCATATTGACCTCAAAATAAACTAATTAAAATAACCTGGGCAGGAAATGATTATACTTATAGTTAATTTATGATTTTGCTGCCCATTAAAAAACAAAATAATCAATGAAATGAGCTAAATAAGTTCAAAAATCACTCAGACCACCAGTTTTATCCCTCTACTCACCATCTCTCTCTAACAGAACCTCCAAGTAGCAAACATAAACTATGTATACTTTATTCTTTCCTCTCTACTCAAGCACCAAAACAAAAACAAATAAAAAAAACAAAAAACAGAAACAGGAACATAGCTCAAGGTAAGGTTTAAGACGGAGAAGAAATACAATAAAATATATTATGACTGAGGTAAACAAAAAAGTTGAAAAAAAACCCACTTTCAGATGTATTATCTTTGCATAGTCATCAATTTAACCAGTATGTATTGAGTCCCTCCCACATGCTAGGCACCGGGGATGCGAAAATGGGTAAGAGGTAATTCTTTTCATCTAGGAGGTTATTTTTCAAATTGGCAATGTGGTCCATTATTGAGTTGTTAATAAAAATATTAGGTTGTAACTAATATTTTAAAAATCAGGGTAGAAAATATCAAAGGACATTGCCTATAATAAGGGATATATTCTTTCATCTGAGCTGTGTTTCAGTGTGTCTCTGTGAGAATGTGCCACTGTGTGTGTGTGTGTGTGTGTGTGTGTGTGTGTATTCTGGGTCAAAATATAAAAAGTGTGTTTTAATGGCATTTTCATTTAAAAAATTAAAAATGTTAAAATGTTTGCCAGAGAGGCAGACAATTAAATAGATAATTAAAACAAAATCTGACAAGTACTCTCTTACAGGTGTGGAAAAGTAACCCTGAAATCTAAAGAGGAAGAGTGGCTGGATTGTTGGAAATGACCACTGAAGAAGTATTGATATTTGAACTGGTCCAAAATGATGAAATTGAAGTGAGAGATAGAGACCTTCAAAAGAAATTCCAGAAAGAATAAATGAATTGGGTGAGGAGTTGTGAAAAGATGTACTGTGTTTACAGAGTGGTGAGAACATATCTGTGGAGGCAAGGGGAAGTGAATGGCAGATGATAAAATTAGGAAGTGCACATGAAACAGACTGGCCATTGAGGAAAGGAAAGACAGATCCAATTTGCTTTGTTTGTCTGTTTGCTTTTTAGAAGGTAAACAGAAAGGAAGAAAAGTGAGGAGATTATCCCAGTCCTTCTGAGCATAGTGAGGTTGGAGAGAAAATACCACATTTGGGAAGATGCTAACCTAGAAGCCATATGATTTCATGACTAATTATGAATGTGCAGTGTGAGATCAATGATTCAAGAATGTTCCTATTATTACAGAACTAGAGAGAAAAAAAGCATCAGAATGTAAGAGAGTCATCTATTTTCCCCATATTCCAATAATTTTTATTTTAGCAGTGGGGAATTATGTAATTTTTCAGCCTCAATGTCTTAATCTGCTGGATGGAAATGTATGTAATGTACACTGAGTGGCCAGATTATTATGATCTCTGAATACATAATAATGTGGCCACTCAGTGTACTTCTCTTGAATACCTCATTTATTTGATATCAAAGATACTATAAATCGTGCACCTGATCAGTTTTCCCCTTTGCACTGGCTGATAGAAATCTCAGGGCAAATAGGTAGTTGATCTCCAGCAAAAGTCTAGAATACTTTTGATACCCATTTGAGATACAAATACACTGAGTGGCCAGATTATTATGCATTCAGAGATCATAATAATCTGGCCACTCAGTGTAATTTAAAAGCCTTTAATATGAGATTTATAACTTTGTGCTTTTTTGAACAAACGTTTTTATCATTACAATGACATAATTCTTCAATGTAAAAACACATGTTTGCTGGTGCCATCCTATGACTTGAATTAAAATGGAAACTACAGCCAAAACCGGTTTGGCTCAGTGGATAGAGCGTCAGCCTGTGGACTGAAAGGTCCCAGGTTCGATTCCAGTCAAGGGCATGTACCTTGGTTGCGGGCACGTCCTCAGTAGGGGGTGTGCAGGAGGCAGCTGATCGATGTTTCTCTCTCATCGATGTTTCTAACTCTCTATCCCTCTCCCTTCCTCTCTGTAAAAAATCAATAAAATATATAAAAAAATAAAATAAAAATAAAATGGAAACTACAGTTGCCTAAAGAACATAGAGAAAGAACATTATTATTTTTCTTTTACTTAAAAGTAAGTGTAATGAAACAAACTCAATTAAGATTTTACATGGCACAAATTTATTTAAGTAAAAGGGGAAAAAAAAACTCACATTGGTCATATTATCAAAATAATAGTAAATCTAGTTCCCTTCCTATCCTTTTTCACCCAAGGACAAACCGCCTCTAAGCATTTTCTTCTTATCCTGCCATAACGAGAGTCTTTGTGATCTTTGCATTTGCTAGTAGACATATTTCAAACTTTCCATCTGGGCATCACAGTTATTTGTTCTCCAAAGGAAAGTGTCCAATTCATAGGAGAATGCAACTAAAATAAGTCAACCCAAGCCTTGGAGATTACTTACCATGTAAGGCTTGTGGCCCCAAAATCTGCTAACTGCCTTAAATAGGCTTCCACCATGTCCCTTCCATATACAAATATTGGTAATCACTCTTGGAAAATATTTTTTTTAGAATTATAAAAGTCCATATTATAATAACTCCTCTGTTATTTAAAAAAAACCGAATACATTATTGCTGAATTACACACACATGTTGAGACTAGAGGCCCGTGCATGGATTCGTGCACATTGAAAGTAAATTAATTAGAAAGTGGCCAGCAAGGCAGGACTGGGTGAGACCAGCTGGACACACCCTGGAACCATCCTCCCATGGTCCCTCTCCTGCCGGCTGCACCTGGGGTGGCACCAGGGCTCAAAGGGCATCTGGGGAGTGAAAGAGGTCCCTCTGGCAGGTGGGGTCCCTTGGCCTGGCCTGCAGGGATCGGGCCAAAACTGGCAGTACAACATCCGCCGATAGGTCCCAGAGTGCAAGAAGGCACTCTGCAAAGTTGCTGTTGCTCGGCAGCTCCTGTGTTGAGCCTCTGCCCCCTTGTGGTCAGGGTGCATCATAACTACCAGCCAGTCAGCCGGTCGGCCGATCAGCCAGCTGCTTAGCCTTTTATATATATAGATGTGTAATGCTCTGCAAAAGTAAAGCTCCTTGCTTTATAGTAAGAGCCTTAGCATGGACTTCCAGATATAGTGGACAGAAGGAATATGGTTTGGAGAAATCAAACACCACCAGCTGAGAATTTGGAGACTCGGATTCTAGGTTTCATTCTTTATCCAGCTGACAGGTTTTGAGTCCTCATTCCTCCATAAAGCTTGTTCACCCATAAAAGGAGGAGTGAATATTAGATGGATGTTAAGACACTTTCTAGCTCCAATTGCCTCTGATTTTATGAAAAACTTACAAAAAGAGAGAGAAGGTAAAGTGCCTTTTAGCCCGCCACCCTGCCGTTTGTTAAGATGACTCTGAATTGGAAGTAAACAGATAGAAGTCATGAAGAACTCTAGTTTGGGCACCGTCTGAGAGTTTCCAGGTAGGGAGAAAAGGTGGCGACAGTTATTGGAGTCCCCATCTTGAAAACAATTTATTTGTAAATGCATCTGATAATGGTGGAGTGTGTCCTTTCCTCTATAAAATACCTTCTCTTGTTCACCATAAAGTGCAGATTTTATTTTTTAAATTTATTTTGTATTTCCCATCACCATTTATCCCCTCAATGCCCTCTTCCATTTCCATCCACCCCACTCCCTACCACAGTCACCACACTGTTGTCCAGTTCAGAGATTATATTTTCACAGGACCCGCCTAAGAATTATTAATAATACTTATTTGTTCACTCTTCTGCATGTAGGTGGGGATTAAAGAGCAAATAAAGACTCATTTGCTCATATTTTCCATATCTAGGATTTCTTAAACTTTTGAAAAACATTAGTCCATGTAAAGGGACATTGTCTTGGAGGAAGTTTCTGATCTTGTTTTCATAGAAGAAATTGAATCTGCACATCTGGTAATAAAATATGAATGTGGGTATTTACCAAGATTCTCCCAGAAGCGTAAGACTAACCTACTCTATTGAAACATTTTGAATCTCTGGGGAGTTTATCTTTTTTCTATATTTTTAGTTTTGGAAAATCTATGCAAAACAGAAGTTAACACATGGATCAAGAAGCCATCAGAATAAAGTGTATGTTAAAGAATTCCCAGCAGGTGCCTGCGAGTGTGTTTCCATCTGAGGAGGACCGCAGCTGTCTTTCAGCACTAACAATGGGGAATAATAATAGCCCTTGCCAGCTCTTTTATAGGAAATCAACGCCTAACACCAATGTAAAACCAAAATGTTATTTCTCTGGGTTCTTCTATCCTGGCTTAATTTAGGCATGTAACACCATTTTGAGTTTCAAGTGGTCCTGGTCATTTTGTCAATTATCATCTTCACTTCACTAGAGGGAGAACATTTTGCTGTTTAAGTGAGAGAAACACATTTGAGCATACCTGGCAAAAGGTGATTCTGATGAACTGACATTAAAGATGGGCTCTTCTTTGGTGAACTTTTGTGCTAACATGGTGCTCAGAATTGATGGCTTTTCAGATGAATATGTGCTATTGTTACAGCTTCCTCCTCCATATCTAGGACGATAAATATCTGTTCAATATTCAATGCTTCCCCCATTAACATATACTACCTGGTGTATGTTCCATGCTTATAACGTGCTAATAGTTTAGTGCCAAGGAGTTTGCTCCTTTTGTTCAATTCTGTCTCTACCAGTACTAAGGAATGATGCATGGCTAATGGCTACCATATTAGACCATGTAGAGTTATACTTTGACTTTCAAAGTACCCCCAGATTTTGTTTAGTGGCCACCCAGATGCTGAAATCCAAGAGAATTGTCCTGTCGGCCATTTTTTTAGTCTTATGAAGTATAGCTCAATGCCAAAGGGGTTTATGTAATATTTAGACTTGTATTACATGGAATTAATCATAACATGAAAAATTTTTTAATTACAGGGTATGCTTTGTCAGTGATTGATTGACTAACTCATTTATTCATATAATAATGCTACTGTTTACTTCTATTTATATTCTTGAGCTGTAACAGAAAGTTTCTATTTGTACTATGCCAGTAAGTGGATTACATGGTTATCATAATCTTTCCACCTGTTTTATGAGGCTTTCTGAAAATAACCTATTTTCTTTGTTAATGAGTCTCTCTCAAAATTTTTTTTCTTATACAGAACCAAAATGTTGAGACAATGATGTTGTTATCTATAAGGATCTCTACACTCTCCTTAATTTCAACCTCTACCCCTACCCCGTTGGTACAGAAATAATAAAATCTTTATTTTCATCATGTCTTCTCAACAAATACCTACATTTGGAGGAGAAGCACATATATAGCTCCTTTTTAGGAATACAATGGTAGCACCTACGCAGGTGGTATAATCACTATTAAGAAAAGAATTAACACTTCATCTCAATCTATCTTAGACTTTGTAAAAAATGTTGCTAGTGAAAGCTCTTCTCCAACCCCTTACTCACCAATGGATACAAAAATTATATCCCTTCAGAGTTTTGCACAACATATCTGGTCATTCAGTGGATGAGAAGCTGTCTGATCTCCTTTAAAACCCACAATCTGACCCTTGGATGTACTGCTTTGCATTGTTCTTCCCTTCCTTGTCTCTCCAAGGATAAAAAGAATTCATGACAATAACAATGATCTAATCTGTGTTATTTTCCTACTTTAAAGGGATAAGAGATATGTAATAGATTCATAAAATCACATATGTTGATTTCTTTGTTGGTAGAGACATTATAGTAAAGGAAGCCAAGAAGGAGATCACTAATAAAAAATTGATCAACATTTACTTGTCTAGTATGTACTCTAAATTAACAGATATATAAATAAGTATAAGCTAGCATCCCAGCTCTTAGAAAACTGCATGTGGTTTAAAAAACCAATACTAATGCTTGAGAGGCCATTACGGACTGTGACAATATGAAATTAATTACTACATTTATGTAGATAGTCTGTAAGCATTTTTACTTTAATGCTGTAGGACTTCAGAAATGAGAGAAATTCGTGAAGACAAATGTTAACAGGAAAGATTCATGGAGAAGGTAGCACTCCAGCCATGCTTTGATTAGCAAATAAAACTCAACGAGACCCCTGAAAAGACAAATGACATTCTGGGAGATAGTTACTCAGGTATAAATTGGAAAGCACCTGGAAGAAGACATCAGTGATAGAATGGAGATGTTGGCATGGGTGAAAGAGAATCTTGAAAGGAAAAATGGAAAGTAAGCTCTAGCTGCATGTGTAGCACATACACAAAGAAGGAACTTTGTCCTTGATTCAATAATATCATAGTTTACAGACTGATGAATTTCAGAGGGTGGGAGTGGGAGTAGAGTGATTAACTGGGGACCTTATATACATGCTAGAGGTCCAGTGCACGAAATTCGTGCACAGGGGGGTGGAGGGTCCCTCAGCCTGGCCTCTCGCAATCTGGGACCCCTCAGGGGATGTCTGACTGCCGGTTTAGGCCCAATCCTTGGATCCTGCAGGATCAGGCCTAAACCGGCAGTCAGACTTTCCTCTTGAAATCTGGGACTGCTGGCTCCTAACCACTCGCCTGCCTGCCTGCCTAATCATCCCTAACCATTCTGCCCACCTGCCTCATCGCCCCTAACCACTCTGCCTGCCTGCCTCATCACCCCTAACCGCTTCCCTGCTCGCCTGCCTGCCTCATCGCCCCTAACCACCTCTGCCTCAGCCCACATTGTAGCGGTTTCATCCGGAAGGATGTCCGGAATGATGTCTGGAAGGTTGTTCAGCTGTCTGGTCTAATTAGCATATTATACTTTTATTATTATAGATATGCACAATCTATGGACACAGACAATAGAGTGGTAAAGGCCTGGGAGGGGCAGATATGGAGTAGAGGTTATCAATAGGAAAAAAAGGCCACACAAGCAAACAAATGGGACATCTGTAATACTTTAAACAATAAAGATAAATTTTAAAAAATATAATATTTTAACAAGAATGATTAATTCCTAAGATTTTCTTCAGATCCATAGAGCTTTCCAGAGAGGCCAGGTGGCAGTGGAAGCTTCTCTTCCTACATCTTCATATCTTTTGCTTTTTTCCTTAATTGTTTTTTTCATGTGCTGAACACCACAAAACCATCTGATAACAGATGGCAGTTTCAATCACATTCCTATAGTCCTATTCTCACATAGGTGATCAAGGAACAAGCAGGTGATGAGAAAGGAGAGGCAGCAGAATGTAGTAAATGAGGGAAATTTCAGAAGCTGGATACTGGATGCTCAGCATTTCTTTCATTTAATCATTTACTTTATTTTTTTCATCAGCGTTTATTTAAGCATGCTCTTAACCTTATCAAGAAAAATTTCACTGGAGTGGTATAAAATGGCATCTAAGTAACCCAAAATACAAACATTAGTAAAATTATTTTCAATATTAATTTATACCTAATATCAATAATTTATTTCAAATTATTTTCAATATCAATATATACTTGTACCTTTTATGTAATGAGGGTAGTCTTTCATAATTAACATGCTAAACTAATAAAACTGAGTCACTTTAGAGATGCAATTATATATTTTAAGTAATTAAAAACTATTAGAGAACTAGAGATCTTAAGGAGGACCAATCTAAAAGTTGATCAGTTTTTATCCTACTCTTCATATGAAGGTGTTTCCAATTCAATTCATTCATGTTTCAGCACTTGATAGTTTGTTAATCTTGTTTAATATTTTTAAAAAACCTGAAACATATTATTCACATACAAAGATATATGTCAGCCATACAGAATATGGGATAAAAAAAAGAAGCCAATGATATGCAAATTTTGCTATAAATTGTCTATTACTGTCACCACTTGTCAGCATGTCACCAAGACAGTAACTATCTTAGACCATAATTGTCTCTAAAGAGTAAATTAGAGGGTTATGGAATTAGAAGAATGCATATTTTAACGGTAACAATCATAAATAAAATTATGTTTAAAAGTCATAGTAATATGGAGTATCTTTCTCTTGCTACAAGAAAAAATTACAAAAGAACACTAAAAAGATAGCCTAGGTTGAAATCAGTATTACTATTAGGAATCACTTTTTCATGTCAAGCTGAAAATGTAAAGATAAGTGGATTTATTCTTTTTAATGCATTTTACAGATGTCAGGCTTGAAAGTATGGTGTAATAACAGCAAAGACATACCATAGGTAAGGCATAGCATCTGGGTTTATCTTCTTTGATAATCTTTTAATTAATTTTGAAAAAAATTTATTCCTATTGTATAATTATCCCAGATTAAAATTTACTTCAACTATGTAAGCATTTAACACATTGTCCCATGAGGAAGCTTCAAATTCCAAGAGATATGCACCCATGTAGATAATTCCAGGACATGGCAGCTTAGGTATGTTATGGGTATAAAAGCATGTAATTGTCTCTCCTTGTTAGAATGAATAATGTTGTAGAAACCTATGAAGACAATGTTCCTCGTACAACTTTCCTGTCAGTTCCTAATTCAATCTGGAGCTAAGAAATGAAAATTGGATATATGTCAATTTCATAAATAATTTTTAACCTCTACATGCAGTTAAGAGAGTCTTTGTATTAAAATTCTAAAATTGTTGCTTTCTCAATTAGCAACACTTAAGATCTTTAACTATTATCTTGGTCAACTAGCCCTTCTGCAAGGAAAGGTCTGGGTCAATGGTGTAGATTTAGAAGTGTCACTGCAAAGGGTAACTTTAGTAAAAATAAAATTCTAAGAAAATTTTAATCATATATAATGCTGTATGTTGCAAAAACATGTTTTGGTAGAATTTTAATATCAGGGATTCTACTATGGTATTAAAATACTAGAAATATATCATGAAAAATATCCAGAAAAAGAGAGGGGATAAAGAAAACAGGTTAATTTGAACAGGATATATTCCTAACACTGATATTAATATGATTGAGCCCTGACCTTTGGAATATTGCATGCATTATTAATCAATTGAAGACAGTAGTAGGTAATATGACTTTATGTGCTTTTTAGGTTATAATTTGCATAACTGGGGTTGTAATTTATTTTTTCAGTGTCTTGAATTCTGTGAGTGCTCAATAAATACTAAACAACAATAATATGGTATGTCGTGTATTCCTGAGCCTTCATTTGCATGGCCATCTGTCAAACTCTTGTGTTGTAAACACTAGTTTTATTTTGAGTAAGAATGAAATTGCTGCAGAAGTTGTTTAGCATTCTTGGTTCAAATTTTTTCCTGCTTTTCACCCTTTCACTTGTTAGGAAATGTGAAGTAATCCAAAAGAGTCAAGGCTTTTGAATGTAACAAGTGGAAGACTTGGAAAGATTATATTTACACCAGGGGCCCAGTACACGAATTTGTGCACCTTGAAAGGAACTGTGGGCTGCAAGGCTGCAGTGGGCACAGGGGTGAGTCTCGGCCCATCCTCCACGCCCCTGCTCAGCCCCTCCCACTGTGTGCACCACCCCTACCCCCCCCCCCCACCGTCCCCTGTCTGCCAGCAACCTGGTTCCTCCACTGCTCCCACGTGCTGACAGCACTGGCCCTGCTCACACCCACTGATGGCACAGAGCGATTGGGATTGGCACCAGCAGCGGGTGCGAGTGGGGCCAGCACCGTCAGTGGGTGCAAGTGACAGCTGCTACCCCGATTGCCCCTCAGGAGCAAGGGGAGGTGGAGAAGCCCTCAGGGGCGATCGGGGCAGCAGCTGCCTCTTGCACCCACTGACAGTGCCCAGTGATAGGGACCAGTGCTGGGTGCTGGCAGTGGATGTGAGCGGCAGCTCCAGCGCCAGCTGTGGGTGTGAGCAGGGCTGGCACCGGCAGCGGGTGCAAGTGGGTCCAGCGCCGGCAGCAGGTGCAAGTGCCGGATGGGACCGTGATGAATGGGAGCAAAGAATTGTCAGTAACCACCAGAGGCTAGACTCAATGACAGCGACCAGTGCCCTGCCTTGGTCTGGTACCCCCGCTCACCTCCACCATCCTGCTGCGGCCAACACCCGTCATGTTCTGCGCTATGCCACCTGCTGCCAATGCCTGCCATGTTCCCCATGCACCCCCTGGTGGTCAGTGCATGTCACAGAGACCGGTTGTTCAGTTGTTTGGTTGTTCTGCCTGTTCAGTCTATTTGCATATTAGCCTTTTATTATATAGGATGATATTAGTTAGATTTTTTCATAACTCATTTAGATATCCATATCCTTTTTAAAAATCTTTTTAGTTGAAAGAATTACAGATGTCCTCCTTTTCTGCCATTGACCCCCTCCACCTACCTCCCGCCTCCTATTCCCAGGCCTTCACTGCACTATTGTTTATGTCCATGGGTTATGCATATACTCATATAAGTTCTTCGGTTAATCTCTTCCCACTTCCCCCCACCCATCCTGGTCTTCCCTCTGAGATTGTCAGTCTGTTCCATGTCTTTGGATCTATTTTGTTCATCAGTTTATTTTCCTTTATATTCTTATACACTATTTTTCATAAGCCCTCCTCTTTACCAATTATATCTGTAGGGAGGTAATTATCAGATGAGGCCTATTTTTTCTGTTTATTAACTTATCTATTTTTATATTGGAGATATAATTCCCATACCATAAAATTCACCCTTTTTTAATTGAATTTATTGGGGTGACACTAGTTAACACAATTATATAGGTTTCAAGTGTATAAGTTTACAACACATCATTTGTATGCTATCTTGTGTGTTTACCACCTGAAGTCAATTCTTCATACATGACCATTTATCCCCCAATACCTTTCTTTACCTCCCCCTACTCCCCACTCCCTGCAATCACCACACTATTCCACGAGTTCACATACTATAAAATTCACCCTTTTAAAGTGTATAAATCAATGGTTTTTAGTATGTTCACAGAGTCATACAACTATCAACACCATCAATTTAAAAATATTTCATCACCTCCCAAAACAATGTTTCATTAACAGTGACTCTCTATTTTTCTCCAACCCTTGACCCAGCAGTCCTACGCATGAACTAACCTACTTTCTATCTCTATCTATTTGCTTATCCTTAATATTTCAGAGAAATGGAATCATATAAATGTGGCCTTTTGTGACTGTACTCCTTTACTTAACATAATGTTTTCAAGGTTTATCCATGTTATAGCATGTATGGTAACTTGTTCTTGTTTTTTATAACAAATGATATCCCATTGTAGGGGCATACTATATTTTGCTTATCCATTCATTAGATAATAGACAAGTGGATTGTATTCACTTTTTCATTATTATGAATAATGCTGATATGCACATTCATGTACAAATTTTTATATAGACATAGTTTTTCATTTCTCTTGGTTATTCTCAGAAATGTCTCTTCAAATCAGTTTATTTGAGTTGAGAATATGAATTATAGCATTAATATACCAAGGCTACCCATCTTGGAGACTTTGTGTTCAAAAAAACAAGTTGTTCTTGCTCGGCTGGTGTGGTTCAGTGGTTGAGCATCGACCCATGAACCAGGAGGTCATGGTTTGATTCCTGGTCAAGGCTCATGCCTGGTTGTGGGCTTGATCCCCAGTAGGGGCATGTTAGAGGCATCCAATTGATGATTCTCTCTGATCATTGATCTCTCTCTCTCTCTCTTCTTCCCTCTAAAATCAATAAAAATAGATTTAAAAACAGGTTGATCTTGGGGTGTCTCATATCTCCTCAGGTACTTTCCCAATCTTCACCCTTTTCTCCCACTTTAAGCACAATAAGAGTCAAATGGCAAATGGCATTTTGTAATTAGTTTCTTCTCTAATCTAATATCTAATTGACTGGCATAGTACAGTATTTCCCTTCTTCAGAGGATAAATGTGCCAGGAAATTAAATCATTCTAAGATGGCCCCAGCCTATCAACACATTTCCTAATTGTTGGCAACTGCATGTGTGTTTTTATAATGCCTCACATGGTTTCATTTAGAAAAACTGTATTGCATGGCTTGATGTGGTGTTTTTTTTTTTAATATATATATATATATATATATATATATATATATATATAGGCTATCCTGTTAATCAACACTTTACATAAGCATCTGTACTGTTCCTTCATTTTTATGCAAATCCATCTGCAACCAGACAGGTGCATTGTCTGCTTTCTATTCATCATCAATAAATCCAATAACCCTGTGTTGTGTACCTACATCTGGTTAGGGTTTGACCCAATATGTATTTGAATGTGGATTTCAAATATGGGCAGGTATT
Organism: Plecotus auritus; assembly: GCF_963455305.1. Classification (NCBI taxonomy): domain Eukaryota; kingdom Metazoa; phylum Chordata; class Mammalia; order Chiroptera; family Vespertilionidae; genus Plecotus; species Plecotus auritus. Next base: position 61,257,138 of record NC_137776.1, on the reverse strand, counting down.
GAGCCTATCAGAACTACCAGCAATTGGAATCTCATTCACCCCTGCAAAGGCAACCAGTGATTAAAAAAAAAAAAAAAGGATTATAATTTAGACTTTGATGCTTAGGTCTTGTTTTGGAAGAGGGAAGGAGAATTTGTGTATTTATTTGCTTGGGCACCACTGAGTACTAGATTCTCAAGCATTCTGTTATGCAGTGAAATTTTTGAAAACTGACATGTAAAATTAAAAAAAACAACACCTGAAATAAATTTTAAAATGAAAGAAAAACATGCAGCCTATGTTTGGTGGCATATTTTTCAGAAATGGCCTTCTTAATGGAACGCAGAAGTCAGGAAAGAGTTGACTCTGGGGACAAGACAAGAAATGATCCATAACAAATGGGAACACTGCAGCTCTGCCTCCCTTTAGGCGGCACCCCTCCCCCACCCACAGTGCTCAAAGGAGGACAAGATACCACTATGTATAGGCAGCTATTAATCAAAGAAACCCTTTTGGACCCGCACTTGTTGAGAAGATTAAGGCCTATTTTTAGTTTCCAGGGAACAGAAATGTTAACACATAAAGGTCACAATCAGTTGCTCTATAACCATGAAGATTTACAATCCCACACAAGAGAGGAAGTAAAAAAAACAAGAACAGCCAAGATACCCTTGAAACTGTTGTCTCATGCAAACAGCTTAAAAACCTAGGAGAAGTGAGAAAAGAAATGTGATGACTCACATATCAATGACACATTTATAATGTTGTATGTCTTTTCATTCCTAAGGCAAATTCTTTTGGCAGAATAAGGATTTGGAAGCAAGAAACCCATTTTGTACCTATAGCAGACAGAGAAAAGAATAGGGGAGGAGGGAGTTCCAGGAGAAATACTCACAAGGCAGGCACTTAAAATGACTGAAAAGGATGTAATGACTTCATACTGGTCATTGGAAAAAAGAGTGAGAGAGGAGGACAAAACAGAGGGAGAAACAGGCAGATTTAACATATATTTTATAAGAAGGGGAAAATGAGAGGGAAGAAGGGCGAGAGGAGACATGTAAATTGCCATTGTAACACATCTCTTTTAGTAGGCCAGACAGGATGTTGCTTCTGGAATGGAGACAGAAGCCAGCTCCTTCCCCTATGGCTATATGACACATAGCTGATCTCTGAGGCCAGAGGAACATTGTCAGGACACCTGGAACCTAGGTCAGAGAAGAACTTTCTTATTCAGGTAAAGCTTTCTAAATGATGAGCAAAGTCCAACTAAACTATCAGGGTAAAAGGATCAAACAATGACTATGAATTAGACTATGTTAGACCTGGACTAAAACAGAAGAGAATTGAATGAATTTGATTGCTATCCAATTTGTTTCATTGAATGACTTGAGAACTGTAGGAATGCATTAATGTAAATTCAGGAAATCTGCTTGCAAAAGATAAAGATTAATCTGATCCATTAGTGCCCACTCTAAAGATTTCAAACCTATAAGTAGGATAAAGGAGGAAGAAGTTTAATCCAATGGCCAGGGGTGACTAATTTTACCCAGAAATATACTAACAGTGGGAATGGAATTTCTGAACCAAAACCCTACAGGTCAAAAGGCTATGACACACTCTATTTGCTTTCTGTCAACAGTGATTCTGCCCATTATTCAAAGCCTATTTCTTCAATTAGTGTTATTGTCAACTGCCCTAACATTTCTAAGTAATCTCTCCAACACCAAATAGCTAGAAAGTGTTAATGAATATTTCAAAGTTGCCTAAATTGAACCTAGAGGGGTTTCTAACTTGAGTAGAGCTGACCCTTTAGGTAGCATGAAAATTCCTTTAAAATTATTTTATTTATTCTTCTATGGAGCATAATGATTTGCTATTTCCATGGCATTCAACATTTATTAAAAACCTATTCTTTCAATTATTTACACAGATATTAAGATAAAAGATATGTAGGAATGATTGAAAAGTAATCTTTGTCCATGAAGAACTTGGAATAAGACAGAGTTAAAAAATATCACTCCTAGTTTAATAGTTAACAGTATTGGAATAAAAAATAAAATCTTCTAGCATTATTTCTTTTCCTGATTTATCCTAGGGGTAAGCTAAATGTTTAAGTGTATTATAAAAGATCACATTCTCTTTACTATTTTTTCTTTCACCTGAGAATTCCCATCAGCATTGAAACTGGAAACATAATTTGTGGTTTGCCAAAATTTCACTGACTTCAGCATGTCTAAAAAGAATACCCAAAAGGCAGATATGTTTTTCTTCTATGCTACTTCTCAACTCTTTCTTTCCCTCCTCTTACACAGAAAAAAATCTTATAACTATAAACAGGTCTCCTGCTTGGATTAATTTTCTTCACCAAAACAGTGAACATTGTCAAATGTCTTGCATCTCCATGGAAACTGTTTCCTTGGCCATAGACAAAGGTCTGCCTATAATACAATGCCATGAGAGTGTCTGAGGTTGTAGACCCCTTGTTTAAAATCACAGTGCAAGAGTATAATGGAGATTTTTATATTATTTCTGCCTGTCTGTTGCAGCTGGTAGGTCTTTATGCCAAAATAATATTTTTTCAAATGAAGTAGCAGAAAATAGCTTTACATTTTTGTTATCCCTTCCAGCACAAAATAAAAAATGCCTGTGCTGCTACTACCTGATTCAATCAAGTGGAGTACATTTGATACCCACGGGCTACAAGTGCTGGAAAAGCTGACTTGTATTTTAATTAATAATGTGCTACACTTTCTCAACAGCCAGGCCTTTGGCAATCTGATTTGCTTTGTTCATTATTTGCTGTAAACAATTTTCAAACAACATGTAGTCAACTCTATTCTGAATATCTCTTGCTAATTCATAACATTAACAAAAATATAGAGGAGTTTTTTACTTCCTTGCCAAGAAAAACTGATTAAACTTTAATTATAGTCAATAGAGGCTCTGGGATGGGAATATTGGGGTTCATGTGTCCCAGAGATAAATTAAATAAAACAATAAATAGATACACACACACATATATACATTCATAGTTATATATACACATATATTCTGCCAGTTCACTTAAATACATATAACCAGGATGAAACATAGGCATCCATTGAAAATCTGGTGGTGCAGCATGAAAGAATTCCTTGGCTGCTATTTGATGTGATGCAATGGTCTGAACTGTGTCCCTTCCAAATATAGGTGTTGGAGCCCCATCTCTCAATGTGATGTTGTTTGGAGATGTCACCTTTACAGAAGTAATTAAGGTTAAATATGGTAATAAGGATAAGTCCCTAATATAATAGGATTAGTATTCTTATAAGAAGAGACACCAGAAGTCTCACTCTCTATGCCATAAAAGGACACAGAAAGAAGGTGGTTGTCTGTAAGCCAGGAAAAGAGCCCACATCAGAAACTGAATCAAGAAGTACCTTAATCTTAGGCTTCTCAGCCTTTAGAACTATCCTATCTAATAAAAGGGTAATATGCAAATTAACCATCACTCCATCACAAAGATGGAGGTGCCCATAGCCACAAGATGACGCCCAGTCCTCTCAGCCCCGCCAGAGTCCCCCAGTCCCAGGGGGAGAAGGGGCCGGCCATTGAAGGTGGGCAGCGTGAGCGGCCTGGTGGAATGCTTGCCTCGTCGCTGTGGCAATGAGGCAAGCGTTCTGCGCCTGGCCGCAGATAGGCCTGTGGGCAGGCCGGGGCACGGAACACTTGTGTAAGAAGAGAAGGAACCGGCGAGGTGAGCAGAGTCGAGTGGCCCCCGACTCCTGGGCAAGATCAAGTCCGGGCAGCCAGAGGGTGGAGTGGGTGGAAGATAGTGTGACAGGAGGGCCTGGTGGCAGAGGCACAGGGGTGAAAGCCGCTCAAGAAAGAAGAAGGAACCCTTTATTGGAGTTCCTGAGAACAGGGCGAGAAGTGGTTTGCATTTCCCAGCTGCAGATGGGCCTTTGGCCAGGCTGGTGCACGGATGGGCCTTTGGGCAGCGGGAAGTCTCTGGTCAGCAGGCGCAGAACGGCCGGGCCCTGCAGAGAGCTACTGGTGCACGGATTCGTGCACAGGGCTACTAGTGAGAAATAAATGTCCATAGTTTAAACCACCTCATATATGGTATTTTGTTATGGCAGCCCAAGTTGACTAATATATATATGGAGAAGATGAAATTGAAAGTATTGAATAATCTTATCTAATAAAAGAGTAATATGCAAATTGACCGTACTCCACTACACCCACAAGCCATGCCCACCAGCCAATTAGGAGCGAGTATGCAAATTAACCCAACCAAGATGGCTGCGGCCACGGAGAGAGCAGGAGGCTTGGGTTTCCCCAGCAATGGAGGAAGTCAAGCTTTCCGCCTGCCCTAGCAGGCCCAGGCCTCCACTCAAGGCTGCAAAGTTTCAATTATAGAAGATAAATAAATCCCAACAAAAATGGCAGCAGCCACAGAGCAAGCAGGAGGCTTGGCTCTGCTCAAGGCTACAAAGTTTCAATTATAGAAGATAAATAAATCCCAGATACCAGGGCCTCCACTTGGGTCACCGGGGGGTGTGGCCAGCCTGCAAACTACCACAGGCCCCTCTCCCAGGCTGCCCCACACCCCAAGGGAACCCCTACCCCAATCTGGGATACCCTTCAGGGCAAACCAGCCGGCCCCCACCCATGCACCAGGCCTCTATCCTATGTAATAAAAGAATAATATGCAAATTGACCATCACTCCAACACACAAGATAGCTGCCCCCATGTGGTCAAAGATGACTGACCCCATGTGAACACAGATGGCTGCCACAAGATGGCCAGCAGGGGAGGGCAGTTGGGAAGGACCAGGTCTGCAAGGGAAGGCAGTTGGGGGCAATCAAGCCTGCAGGGGAGGGCAGTTAGGGGTGACCAGGCCAGCAGAGGAGGGAAGTTGGGGGTGACCAGGCCTGCAGGGAAGGGCAGTTGGGGGGGACCAGGCCTGCAGGGGAGGGCAGTTAGGGGTGACCAGGCCTGCAGGGATGGGCAGTTAGGGTCAATCAGGCTGGCAGGGGAGTGGTTAGGGGATGATCAGGCTGTCAGGCAGAAGCGGTTAGGGGCAATCAGGAAGGCAGGCAGGTGAGCAGTTGGGAGCCAGAAGTCCTGGATTGTGAGAGGGATGTCCCAGATTGGAGAGGGTGCAGGCTAGGCTGAGGGACAACCTCCCACCCTGTGCATGAATTTTGTGCACTGGGCCTCTAGTATATTAAATAAAATAGGTACCCTCTATCCAAATAGAGGTAAATGGTTAGTCTTCATTTCTACAGAATGGGACCTAATGAAAATAGTGTTAAAATTTAAGAAAGAGGACTTGATTTAGACATGAAGAGTATAATTAAGGAAATATATGAATAGAATAATAAACTTTTTCTTTTATATCACAGTTTATAGATGTCAAACCACTTTCCTAAAGATTGGCTTCCCATCGTTACTATAAAGTCAGTAAGAATTGGTAACTCCAGTTTTATTTACTTATTTTATTAAATATTTCTTTTTCATTTTTTTGTTAATTCTCACCTGAAGATATTTTCTCCATTGATTTTCAGAGTAGAAGGGAGGGTGGAGAGACAGAGAGAAAGAAACATTAACGCGAGATAGACACATTGATTAGTTGCCTCCCACACGCAGGGACTGAGCCCACAATTGAGGTACATGCCCTTGACAAAAATTGAACCCGTGACTCTTCAGTCCTTGGGCCAATGCTCTAACCACTGAGAAAAACTGGCTAGGGCAGTATCTCCAGTTTTAAAATGAAGAAACTGACCAAGCTTACACCAGTTATAACTGACATCACAAGGAACAGGTATTAAAGCACATACATAGCAAAATAAAGGTAAAAATCCTTCTGACCTTGAATGTAGTATATAATGAGAGGCATAAAATGCCCGGTTTTTAAGCCTATTTATTAAGTATGAATAATTTAAAAAGAGACTTTGTTTTTAATTTAACTTTCTCCTCTTTAAAGTTAAACTAATAGCAGTGGTTCTCAACCTTTCTAATGCCACAACCCTTTAATACAGTTCCTCATGTTGTGGTGACCCCAACCATAAAATTATTTTTGTTGCTACTTCATAACTGCAATTTTGCTACTGTTAATGACTCATAATGTAAATACCTTGCTAGCGAACCACCTAAGACCATCAGAAAACACAGATATTTACATTATGATTCATTAATAGTAGCAAAATTACAGTTATGAAGTAGCAATGAAAATAATTTTATGGTTGGGGGTCACCACAACATGAGGAACTGTATTAAAGGGTCACGGCATTAGAAAGGTTGAGAACCACTATAATACTGTGTTTCAAAATAAATTCCCATTCCCATCATATTAACATTTATGACAACAGTAACTATATAGCAGAGATGAACTTGGGTTGTTATCTTCAAACAAAAAACTACTAATACATGCATTAATCTATTTATTATTTATTTAACAGTTGTTTAAAAGGCACCTATTGTGTTTCAGATGTGTTTAGTGCTGAGTATACAATGAGGACATAATCATGATCCCTTCCTTTAAGGAGCTTACATTTATTAATGCTAGTTCCATTAGACAAACATATATTGAGAACCTCTTAGGTAGCAACTATTAGATATACAAGAAACTAAATGTACAACAATAAGATTTAAGAATGGAGAGAAAAATGTCAGTAAAGAATTTTAATGCAGTCTGAAGCGTCCAATCACATAGAAGCATGTGCTAGATGAAATGGTGGCATAAAGTCAGGAATGGTCAACTATTCTTGTAGGGGGAAATAAAAGAAAACATTTCATCTGAATTTTGTGGAATTAAAAGAATTCTAGGCACAAATGTTGAGGAAGAAAATTTCTTTCAGGGGTAACAATTAGTATAAATATATCTGAGTAAAAATAAAGCGTAGGTCCAGAGCAAAATAAGTCAGCTTCACATATGTTCATCATGTTTGTGGATGGGTAAGAGGTAAGTATGGATATATCATGAGGAATAAAGAGCAATGAGGGTGGAGATGCAAATGGAACCAAATCAGAAAGAGCTTTAAATGCTACACAAAAGAAATGCAGGTTATTTTTATAGGAAATGGGAAACCATGGAGGAGTTCTAAGCAGACAAGTGAAAAGATCAGATATATATTTTAGAGCAACATCTAACAGGAAGGTGGAAGATGGAATAGATAAATGTATGACAAAACATTAGGATATGAATAGTCCTAATAGTTGGAATAGTCAAGTCAGAGTAAATAAGTACCCGAACTGAGGCAGGAGCACTGAAAATGAAATTCCTTTACTGATACATTCAAGCAAACAAAACAAAACAAAACAAAAAAACCCCACAAAACAACAAAACAAAAAGACCATCTAGTCTCTTGTTTTATGAAAAGAGATCTTCAAAGTCAGTGAGGACAAGTGACTTATCCAGTGGCACATAGAACCAAGGCAAGAGCTTGAATATTCCCTTTTCCAATCCAGCCCACTTTCCACAACATACAAAGCTCACATTGATCTTCATCCTATTTCACATAATGATAGGACTGACAAGCACCCTGACTTTCCAGGTCATCTTTCTCTTGGTCTTCCCATAGACTCCCACTCAAGCCTGATGAGTTGCTGATCACATAATCAAATAAAACACAGCTAAAAGCTTCTGATTTCCCAGGGCTTATGTCTTAAAATAACTCTTCAGCTACTAAGTGCAGGCTTATACAGCTGTCCTATATTCAGCCAGTCACAGAATGTCACACTGGTCTAGCCCCATCCAGAAGAAACAGAAGAAAAGGACTTATTTTGCTTCCCAAACATATTTATTCTTGGATATCTCTCACAGAATTTATATAAAGTATACTATTTGTATAAGCATATTAATATTTATTTTATTTGAAAGAATGATGAACCAGTAGCTACAGACATGACCACAAACACATTTATAACCTGTAATTCTACAACCAACTCATTAGAATCATAACCACTTCTCTATTCCTTGCTTTTGGAAACATTAACTTTATTAGTGGACTCCACATATCAGAATTTCCCACTCTTGCTTTTGACTTGAAGTCACACCAATCATGTTTCTATGTTGATTGTTGAACTTTATTATCTTTCCCATTTTCTCAGTTTCTGAACTGATTTTTCTCATGGTTTGGGATTCAGAGAAACATAATTCTCCTGAGAAATACCAGGAAGAAATTCCTGCATGGAAACATCAGACAAAACCATCTCTTGGCAACATGGAGTGACACTAGACACCAGCCACCCAGTAGCCAATCCTGGACTTTGAGAATGTGGATAGTGAATTGATATCCTCAGTATCCACATGTTCAGAAGTCTGTGATTTACACTCAGATACCAAACACGTAATTTCAATAAAAAAAATGTATATTTCAACAATATCTTAGCCAAATGACTACAGAAGCAATTTTTAAATGTTTAGTCACTTTTATTATTTATTTTTAAATGGAGAAATCCTATATAATAAAAGGCTGATATGCAAATCTACTGAACGGTGGAACAACCGGTTGCTATAACGCGCACTGATCACCAGGGGGCAGACGCTCAATGCAGGAGCTGCCCCCTGGTGGTCAATGCACTCTCACAGGGGTAGTCCCACTCAGCCAGAGGCCCTGAGCCGGGCTCATAGCTGGCGAGCCTCTCCCGCCTCTGCGGCAGCACTAAGGATGTCTGGCTTAAGCCCGCTCCCCATGGGACATCCCCCACGGGCTCCCTGACTGCAAGAGGGTGCAGGCCAGGCTGAGGGACCCCTCCCCCGCCCTCACCAAGTGCACGAATTTCATGCACTGGGCCTCTAGTCAATAGATATTCATGGTACTTAATTGCCCTGAGGTCTGGAAGTATAAGATGAATTTAGCAAATTATTCATTAAATGAACCTTATTATAGCAATATGAATTGTATTTCTCAGCTTCTCAGACAAATGTTATAACCTTCTGTAATAGGTGAAGTATATAGAAAAATATAACTATAAGGGACTCCCATTGCTGTAAATAAAAGTTTAATATTTTTAAATTTATAAAACCAATATGGGCTCTATAACCTTAATACTCCCATTTTGGTCAGTGTTTAGATAGTCCTCACATCCTTTTCATGGATTTTACCTGAGTGCTGTACACAGGAAATAGAGACCAAAGACCAGTACAAGCCTCTGACTTACACTGTGACATCTGGCACACTGGAGAAAAGGGGACATCTCCATCAGGATCTCTGCTTTCTGATTAATGAGGAGGCATTCATTACAACTCAGGAACAGACATCTCCTCCAGATAATGGGAACTTAGTTTATTAATATAAGGGTCAAAAGTTAAGGGACATGAGAAAGAGAAATAAAGAAAAAAAAGGATAAGAAAACAGCTGGAGCAATAAGGAGATATGGCATCGCAAACCTAATAGGTTTAATGATAGGAATAATGACTCCTAGAAATAAGCACATATCCTATATAATAAAAGGCTAATATGCAAATAGACTGAATGGCTGAACAACCGGAATTGAACAACCGGTCGCTATGATGTGCGCTGACCACCAGGGGGCGTGCGTGGAACAAGGCAGGCGTCAGGCGCGGCGGGATGGTGGAGCATGTGAGTGGAGGCACCAGACCAAGGCAGGGTGCCCGTCACTGTCATCGGGGCGAGCCTCTGGTGGTTACTGAAAATTCTTTGCTCCAGCGTGCCTCAGTCTCACCCAGCGCTCATACCCACTGCCGGTGCCGGAGCCACCACTCGCACCCACAGCCAGTGCTGGAGCCGCCACTCGCACCTGCTGCTGGCAACCGGTGCGGGTCCGACACTGTCAGCAGATGCGAGTGGCGGCTGCTGGCCCTGATCGCCCTTGAGGGCTTCTCCACCTCCCCCTGCTCCTGAGGGGCAATCAGGGGTAGCAGCCACCACTCGTACCCGCCGACTGCACCAGCCCTGCTTGCACCTGCTGCTGGCACCAGCCCCAATCGCTCCACACCATCAGCGGATATGAGCGGGGCTGGCACCATCAGCGCATCGGAGGGCAGCAGTGGGAGCAGGGCTGCGGGCAAAGGTGCCCACCACAGCCTCGCGGCCCACAGTTCCTTTCAAGGTACATGAATTTGTGCACTGGGCCCCCAGTTTTAAATAAGTACAAAACCCTTCAAATGATTAAATTAAATGAGATTCTAAATAATGACTCAGCTGAATGTATTATTTTAGTTATACCCATGCTACTGTCATCTATCTACATATAAAACTGATTATATTATGTTGAAAGATCAAAACAAAATGGATCTGCTACAGAAAAAATAGAAACTTTTTTGAAAGTATTCAGACAGCTACTGTCTAAATAGCTGATGTCTCAGTAGGCAAGCCAACAGGAACATATTAGATAGGATCACTTGCTTTTAAGGATGGCCATCCCTTGGATCTGGATAGAAATCAAGGCTGTCTGGAAGCCAGAGATCCAACATAAGGTTTACGACAGCTGAATTCTGCTTCCATCACCTCTCTCCATGGTTGCAGCAATTCTCCAAGGGGCCTGGGACCTTTGCCATATCTTCTTCCAAAAGTGGATGCATCAGTTCAGACAGTTCAAAGTGCAGCTATTCAAAATCTCTTAGCTTTGAAAAAAATAAATGCATTTCTTCTGGGGATTGCTGTATAAACAATCACATCAACTATGGAGTTTATTATCACTGGAACTAAAAGTAATGTGATGTCATTTTAAAGTATCAGCCTTGCCAGACACTGGCTAGATCCTCACCAAACTTATTTCTTTTTCCTCAGAACACAGCTACATATTGCATTTCCATGCAGTGGGTGTGGCCACTAAACTAAGCTCTAGTGAATGACTTTTAAAAATAATTTTTGTTATTCCGTTTATTAGGGTGGCATTGGTTAATAACATGAATATTTCAGGTGTACGACTTTGTAATACAATAGGCTATACTCTATTGTGTGCTCACCACCCAAAGTCTAGTCTCCTTTGGTCACCTTGCATTTGACACTGTTTACCCTTTTTGTCCTTCCTCCTGTAACTACCATTCTGTGAGGTTTTTGTTTGTTTGTTTTGAGTGACTTTTGCATGGAAGTGACTGACCCACAGAAACCTCCCATACAAGGTCCTCCATGCTCTTTCTCTTTCTGCCAGCCCAAGGGTGGGTTCTTGCTATCTTTGGGTGCCATGCTACAAGATGAAAGGGTCTGGCTCCTTGAATCACCACTTGCAGGGATAAGGAATGTCCAGCCCGCAGGCCATATAAGGCCCGGGAAATCATTTGTTCTGGCCCTGCCAAGGCCTTAGGGGAGAGTTAATGAAATATTTGACCAAATATAGCAGGCTAATTTTTGAGTTGATAATTTTTATAGCCTGTAAATGATGTTATAAATATCCAAATGGCCGTTGGCAGAAAAAAGGTTCCCCACTCCTGACTTAGAGGAAAGGTATTCAACAATCCAGAACACCTCTTTTGAATTTTATGAGACCAAAATATAAATTTCTATTGCATTTGTGCTATTTCACATTTGTCACTATTGCTGTTAAAGGAGCTAATGTCACCTTAACTATTACACTAGTTATTGTTATGTAAAGCCATGTTTTATCACACATTGCTCAGAGACCTCAGACCATCTGTAAGGCTGCTACGAATTTTCACTAAAACAGAAACATCACTCATGCATCATCAAATAATCACTTTTTAAAAATATATATGTTTTTATTGATTTCAGAGAGTAAGGGAGAGGGAGAGAGATAGAAACATCAGTGATGAGAGAGAATCATTGATTGGCTGCCTCTTGCACTCCCCGTACTGGGGGCAGGGGCGGGGGGAAGCCTGCAACCCGGCCATGTGCCCTTGACTGGAATTGAACCCAGGACCTTTCAGTCCACAGGCTGACGCTCTATTCACTAAGCCAAACCCAGGTAGGGCCAAATAATCACTTTTAATAATGAATTTAGAAAAATGCAGTTAAGTATTGCTCACCACTGTATTTCCAGGATCCTCTCTTCCTCATTTCTCTAATTAAGTTATAAGCTACAGATTTATTTTTTCTTACTTTCACAGTGTATTAGAACAGTAGATGTTGGTGGCAGTCATGAAGCTGATTGAAATCTGAGTATTATTTATTATTTTACTCCATATTCAGCTTTATATATACTTCCACACACGTGAAAAGAGCACAGTGATCTTAGAACTTGATTGAGTCCAGAATAAGCATAGTATGGACACTTATCCCTTCAAAAATAAACAAACTTTGATTTAAAGGCAAATGGTATATAAATAGTTGAAGGTATTTAAAGTATCACGAAGCCATTTTAAAGTATGGCTAATGCATGAGGAAGACAAGGAGGATTGTTTAGTAATACTGAGGGAGCTCACACTATCAGAAGAATGTACAGTTTTAAAGTGATCATCCCAAACTGCCAAATAGCAGAGTATAATTGACTAATCTCTATTATGTATCCTGTCATCTCCTTTCCTTCATTAACTATTTTGTTTTGAAAGAGAAAGAAATGCTATGGAAACTGTTTTTCCCTTCCCCAAAAGAATATCTGTTAAGTCACATATGTTATAATACATTTGCATTCTTAAACAAACAGAACTCAGACAAACAAATTAAAAATTATTATTTATGCCCTAAGAAGCTGGGTTACCCTGCAGGGCCATCCAAAGGTCAACCATGGCCTCAAACTCTGCTGTGCATAGCCTGACCTGCAAGAGCCATTGATAACAACCCTCAGCGGTAGGGCTTGAAGACTTAATCATTTGACATACAAGCAGCCCAGGGCATTCAGAGCTGGCATTTTCCTTCGTGAGATGTACACAAACAATATGCATTTTAAACAATTCAAAGCCTCGGTGCCTAAAATAGACCTGGCACAGCTCTGCCTCTTAGGAGCGGCTTCTCACCAGCTCCGCGCCCACTGGAGGCACATGCCGGGAACATGGAGCTGGCTGAGGCAGCTGGAACGAGAAGCCACACGTACTCTTGGCATGGCCCCCGCATTTCAAGGCACGTTTGTCATCTGTATCATCGGAAACTTAATCACAGGGCGATGTAACTCCAGCCTCTTTGGGGAGGAATTTTTATGCCCTGTTCAGAGAAAGAAAACTCTTTGCTGAGAAGACGTTACACCCTCATTTTCTAAGTGCCACCTGAATTGAAAGTATTTGCAAAAAGCATTTTTGATAGTTGTGTTCCTTTAAGTCGTGTCAATATGCGCTTGTGAAAAGAAACATCCTATATCATAAAGATGTAATATGCAAATGGTCATTACACGGTGAAGCATTAGGACCGACTGAGTAACAAGCGGATTATGGATCAGCAGGAGGGTGGAGAGCTACAGGAGGGGGCAGGGCGGCAAGCTATGAGGGCGTGAGGCAGGTAGAGGGAGCTACAGGAGGGTGGGGCAGCGGGCAGAGAGCTACTGGAGGGTGGCAGCGAGATACTGGCGCACAGATTAGTGCGCAGGGCTAGTAGTAGTATATAAATAGAGTTCTTTGGACTATCGATCAAAGCCTCGGGTGAGTTTGCTACTAATATAACTTAGGATGAGAGAAAGCTGAGTTTTCTAGTGCTAGATATCAGTAGGAAAACAGGGTGGTAGATATGAATGCCCACTGGGGGAAAGAATCCTAAAGGCTAAAGAAAAGACTCTCAGCTTGTCTTTTGGAAATTTATGTTTTAAAGAAGTATTTCTCTTAATGTGAAAGAAAAAAATGATCAGGGGATTCCTCTGTATAAATTGCCTGTTTTGCCCAGGCCAGTATGGCTCAACGGTTAGAGTGTAGGCCTGTGGATTGAAGGGTCTTTGGTTCGATTCCCGGTCAAGGACATATACCATGGTTGCAGGCTTGATCCCTGGCCTGTGCGGTCAGGGCAAGGGCAGGAGGCAACCAATCAATGTGTCTCACCTCTCTCTCTCTCTCTCTCTCTCTCTCTCTCTCTCTCTCTCTCTCTCTCTCTTTCTCTCTTCCTTCCTCCTTTCTCCTCTCCACTCTCTCTAAAAAATCAATGGAAAAAAATATCATAAAGTGAGGATAAACAAATAAAAATAAATGCCTGTTTTGTTGTTTTGTAACCAGAACTGCCAAAACACCTACACATCTATTTTTTTTTTAGACAGTCAGTTGGAAACCTTTCTCTTTATCCTTGAACAACATGGGGGTTAGGGGTACTGACTCCCTACACAGTCGAAAATCCATGTGTAACTTTTGATCCCGCCCCAAAACATAACTACTAATAGTCTAATGTTGACCAGAAGACTGACCGATAACATAATAGTCGATTAACACATATTTTGTATGTTATCTGTATTGTGTACTGTATTCTTACAATAAAGTAAGCTGGGGAAAAGAAAATGTTATTAAGAAAATCATAAGGAAGAGAAAATACTTTTATAGTATTGTATGTATTTATTGAAAAGAAGTATGTGTATAAGTAGACCCACATAGTTCGAACCATGTTGTTCAGGGTCCACTATCTTTAGCTGAGTTACACATGGCCTGTGATGCCATTCTTCCATCCAGAATATGAGGAGTACAGACACCCCAGAACTCAGATGCAGCTCCTGAGCCCAAATGAAATACCATGAATCAGCATTAGCTATACGGCCATTTGTAGGATGCCACTATCTGTAGGCATTGATTCAACCATTTATTCATTCAACATACATTTACTGAGCTAGGTGCTATATTTGGTAGGAAGATGGCTCTAGGGAATAAGAGCCCACTAGATGTGTGTACAGATTGGCACAGCAGGCAGTGCTGCACACGCTATTAAAAGATTCACCCTGGGGTTATCGGTCACAGGTATTTGATTTTTTCTTACTATTTAATATTTTTCATAATTTATTTTATCCATTGAAGGATTTAATCTTAATAAAAAGAGGGGAAGGCCAACAAAATAAAACAAAACACAAAAAAAGCTTAGCACCATGAAATGTGATGTCTCGCTCCTATTTTTTCCATTGCTTGACACCAAGAAAATGAAATCCTTCTCTTGCCATGTGTTGTGTTTTAATAAACTGTACATTAGTTTCATTCAACTGCTCCAGCCCCTGGCTATCCACTTTTCTGTATATTAGTTTTAAATACACATTGCTTGCAATAACACTGTAACTGGAACTGTGCCTCAAGTTAAGAAATGGTTAGGATTGCTTTACATTTGCAGTCCCATTGAAAACATTTATTCAATCAAAGGGAAAAATAAATGTGGTCCCTCAGCTCTGTCAAGTATAAACTGTTATTGATCCCTTAAATGAAATTTGTTCATGCTGATCGATCAAACACATTATCCTTTTTCCAGTCTATTACCAGCAATTGGAAACTCTCAAGCGTCAATAGTTGTTTGACCACATACAGCTGTAAATTTAGACAATTGCTTTCAAACCTGAATTATTTCTCCCCATTCATTTCTCCCAAAAAGTGATGTTGACATTGAGATGATTTTTCTCTGAGCTGACAGTTAAAACAATAATTGAATAACATGTTGACAATAATTGGTGTCTCTTCCGCTATACTGCATGGGATTAGGGCAGAGTCGAGGCTATGAAACAGCAGACCTACCAACCTCTGCCTCTTCTCCTGGTCTCCTAACACTGGGGGCCATCTCAGCTTCTTCAGACTCCGTTCACCGCATTTGGCACAGAAGCATTCATACTGAACTTTCCTCTTTACATGTTGGTGGCTTCTGACTCATCACCCCACTCAGGTTTCATGCACCTGACATAACAAACTAACCCACAGGAATACAACTTCTCTGCAGAACACCCAATGTTCCTATCAAAGATGGGCTTTGGAGGAGCTTATAGTTCCCATCTGACCTGATAAAGGCAAAGAATTTCATTTATTCCCTCGTTTATTCATCTAGCAAGCTTACCAGCCTTTTATTCATTCATTCTCATCTAACTGTTCTGGCTTATATATCATAGACACCACTATAAAATAGCCTATTATATTATAACATGTACTATACTACAAGTTGAATTGCATTTCCTAAACACACTATGAAGCATAGTACAGTAAGTTGATTATATGGTGTTGAACTCATTCCCAATAACAACACTATGTGTTGGGTTTTGTAGTCATAACAACACAAATCTGACAAATTCCAGACCAGATCTAAATTGTCTAACTAAATATGTAAATCATTCCACATAACTAGAGGAACATAAGCATTTTTCTGAAATTACATAATAATTTCACCCTCATTTCAGTATACAGGGAGAAATCTATAGTCCTTATACTATCTCTCAATAATGATATATTTATATTTTATGAGAAAATATCATTGTTAATGAAAATTCTATCAGTGAAAAAATACATGGATTGGGTTGGATCAAGTATTGTGAAGTCTTTTTTTTCTCTAGTTGACAATTTTACAACTTAATCAAAACAAGTCTTTTGCTTCTAGGTTAGACTATTAAGTAAGTTTCTCACTACTAGTTTCAAATGTCAACTCTCTAGAATTCAAGTTATATCTTCAGAAGGAACTTAATTTAGGTTTGATTGTATTTTTTAAAAAGTAACTTTCACCTCTTATTGGCATCTTTAGGGACCTACTTTCTACTGTTGTCAATATCATATATGTTTGTCTTCTATCTTGCTGATAGGTAATATTTTTCCAAGGAAGCTTAGGGAACAGTGACTCATTATTAAAACTAATAAAAGATGGAATCATAGATTTTAAAAAATTACTCTGGAAATTATTACTGACAAGTCTATCTTGGGTTCCTAAGCAAGAAAGAAACAGTGGGAAGTTAACTCGCCTGGTCACCACAGCAAACTAGTGGCTTTACTGCCTTACACTTTCCTAATGTAAAAAGTACTTTTTAGCAGGTGCCATTCTACTGTTGTCTAAAATTTCAAATTTTTAAATAAAAGTGATAAAGGTGTTGATCTGTTGAAAAGAAAATATCAAGTTCATTAATATGCAAAATCGGATTTCAATGATGCTCACTATGCTTTTTAATACTCCAGATATAAATTTGATAATCAGTAAGTGATAGATAACAGAGTTAAAACTGGAAAGATATCAATCTATAAGAAGGCATTACTGAATGGTAAAGGCCAGAAAAAGATGAATTTGAACTAGGTGAGAAGTTCACAGTGAGACTAGACATAAGAAATATTGAAGAGCCATATTCTTTTTTTACCAACTTAATTCACGTCTGTATTTTTGCTCTGTCTTCCATGTTGGACAGTCTCAACTAGGAGACAAAATATAATTGCCAAAGAGAGGTCTTCAAGACAGGTTTTTGCCCTGTTTACCATCTGCCAAAACCCCCAAATCATTGTTCCTTTCACTTCCTAGTAAATTCACAGAAAAAAAATAAACTTTACATTAGTTCCATTAAATCAATTACCAGTCAAGAAATATTTTTGAGTGAATTTCTATAACATAGTAAATCATATAAAACTTCATAATTCTTGCTAATTAAGATAGATTCAATTGATGTGACATGTAGTATAATTTTAGAAATGGCATTATATACACACAATATATTGGAGATCAGGCACTTTAAAATTAATATTGACAAATAGTACTGAGGGTATCTATAATGTTAAAAAATACACATTTCAGAAAGTCAAATATAATTCCATTTCTTCCTCATAAGAGAATTAATACAATTGAAAGAAAGTCCAAATTATTCAGAGTTGATTTTTACCCTGTATTACTATATGTGAAAAAAAATCTTGATTCTTCAATTTATTCAATCATCTCCTCCTTATATACTTAATATGACCATTTGATTTGGTTATGGTTTGTCTGGATGAAACTCCTTAAAAACAACAAGCAAAAATGGACAAATGTTTATAAGGTCAACATTGTGAGCATATGTACAGCTCATTCTACTATAAGAAAATGCTGGATACTCATATTTACAAAAATCTTAGTTTGAGCAAAAAACTATTTTAATTCTAAACATAACTATACAGAGTTTAATTGGTAATAATTTGCCATCTAATTGTATATAGAAAGCTATTCAGCCCTGATTTAATATCTCTAAAGGGCTTTGGCAGGGCTGCAAAAATATGAATATTCGTCCTATGAACATCTACGCCAGACTGCCTTTGCATGATAGATCAGTAAAAAATTATATTCCTAATGATGCAAGAAGCCTGTCAATATACTATTTCCTTTAAACTTAAAAAACTTACAGATAAATATTATAATTAAAGTCATTTAAAATTATGTAGTCTCAAAAAAAATAAATAAAAAATAAAATTATGTAGTCTCTAAGTCAGTAAAGAGTGTCTACCTTGGATTCATTAAATTTAAAAAAGGTCCAATAATAATAACTTATGCTTATTGAGGCATAGTTTTAACTGTTATAAACGTATTAATTATTTCCATCTTCTCAACAACCCTACATGGCATAATAACTTATCTTTAAGTCATATAGCTCCTTGGTGGTGAAGCCAAGATTTGAATTCAGAAAGTCTGTTTCCGAAGCTATTTCCTCTACACTATTTTGCTTCTCAAATAAAACAATGAGTCTTACATATCAGATCTCTTTGATTTTTAAAGGAGAAATTAGAAAAACATCTTTAACAAGTATATGAATCTTTCCAACAATATGGTCAATTTATTCCTCTCTTGTGTTTGGAAAATCTAGTTTTCCTCTTATAGTAAACTCAATGATATAAATCCAATAATAGTAGTTTCCTTAGGGCTGAAAGAACACTCAGGAATCCTGATATCTACCTGTTGCTCAGAGAGTGTTGCCTAATGCTATCTGACAGCATGAGCAGTATTTCCAAAAGGCCTGAGAGCATGGATGGCATGATGCTTATTTATGGCTCTGCAGGGAGAAGCCCTGCATTTGGGGTGATGTCTTTGCTGCCCTGGGGTAGACATTGCGGTGTTTTGAAGGTTAATCTTGATTCTTTGATGCAATAATAATGATATTAAACTAGGGGCTCCAAAATACTCAAATTCTTCCTACATACTATAGAATTCTTTACAAGGAACAACAGCAAAATCAGAAAATTAAAATAAATTTAAAAACACACTTTACTTAAGGCCTGGCAAGCCCCTGATAATTCTTCATGTAGGAACTACTGATTATCACTAAATTGTAAAACATGACTTCGACTTAGGGGCAAAATAGAAAAATATCTACTCTTCCTTCAATCTAAGATGGGTGAATTGTCAGAGAAGACATTTCCTAACAAACCCATCTACGGACAAGCAGCTTCCCCAAATTGTGGTTCATAAATCAGCCATGGATTTGGGCACATATATACACAGAATTAGGCCTCCTTCTCTCCTGATCTCTTCTCTTCAGGACTTCCCCTCACTTCCCAAAACTGTGGTTGCCCCTAACTTAATCCTGTAGCTCTTCAAGCAAAAGACTCAGAGCTTTCTATTGAAGGTTTGGCTCCTCTAAATGGTGGCCACTCTGTTTTATTTCTCAGCCTAAAATCTGTAAAAAGGAGAGATTTACCCCATGCTCTAAAAGTCTCCCCTCCTTCAGAATCTGCCTGTGTGTTTTTTCACTTTTGAATTCCTGAAGGTCCAATGTGTGTGTGTGTGTGTGTGTGTGTGTGTGTGTGTGTGTGTGTGTGTATGTTACAAAGTAATAGCTGTCATCTACAGGAGCAATGGGTCCAGTAGGAGCTTATTCAGCCATAACATGAGTGGAAGTCCTAATTAAATTACAAATGCTACCTGTTAGATATTCTCTACATACACCAAATTGTAACTAACACTACAAGGAAATGTATAATTGCTAAATCAAAGACACAAGCAGCAATTCTTAAAGGAGCTCAAATGTACATAAACTAATTTTAGTGATTCAGTTATAGGAATCTATATATTTTCTTAATTTCCTAAAAGTATTAGTAGACAAGTTAACTGTTAATTTCTTGACAAGTGGTACCTTCCTATTTGCCACTATCCACCCAATGTCTATTACAATGTCAGGTACATAATTGCTCCTTAATAAATACTAGAGGCCCGATGCATGAAGACTCATACAAGAATGGGCCTTCCTTCCCCTGGCTGCCAACACCACCTTCGCTTCAGCAGGAGCCGCCTTTCTGCCTTGGCTCTGGCCCAGAGCTGTCTTTTCGCCTTCCCACGCTGCACAGAGGCCCAGAACTACTGGGGTGGTGCGGAATGCCTGCGTCATCACCATGGCGACGATGCAAGCATCCCACTCCTGGGTGCTTGGCACCTGCGTATGCAAATTAACCTGCCATCTTTGTTGGGTTAATTTGTATACTCCTGATTGGCTGCTGGGTGTCGTGAAGGTACAGTCAATTTGCATCTTTCTCTTTTATTAGTGTATTTTTGTTGTATAAATGAGGAAAATGATTAATAAATATTATAAGAAACTTGAACAAGATAATAAAAAATCAGAGACATAGTTCATTATTAAACCTCAAACTAAGTGTACATTCTAAAAAATCCCATGTGATAAAATTCATGCCTCATCTGGATCTCTAGAAAGGGAAGAGAAAATTTACCAGCCCAGTCAGGGAAAGTTGGAAAAGCAGAATTCTACCAATGAACGCTGGTGAAAATGAGATAGAGACAAAAGTAGAATTTCTTCAAAACGTTGACTTTTAAAAAGTCAGACCCATATCCTTCTGGGAAAAGGAAAAGAAATATTAATTGGCTGGTAATTTGAAGATTTGCAACTTGGTACAGAATAAAAGAAAAGGGCAGCAGAAATCTTCAGAGCTCTCTTCTTGACTCTAGGCACTTTCAATTCAAAGGGGAACTGTCTATCTTTTCAGAAGGAAAATTGGATGATTACTACAGTGAGTCCTTGGCCAGCTCACTTCCTCTTGCTAAGAATAAGGTTTTCTTCTGAAAGTGAGGGAATCAAGTGCAGGGTAGGTGATTCATTGAATCACATCGAGCTTGAAAAATTCATGTTCTGAACAATGATTTAAAAACACAAAAATCATGATATATTGTTTGTTACTTCTCTATATGATAGAGTAACATATATTAAACACTGATTTTCAAGACATTTGATATCAGGCAATTTGAAGAGTAATTGAGTAGGAAAAAATGAAGTTAACCCTATCTCTATTCCAGCTTATTGCTTTGACAAAGTTTGATAAAAATTCTAGGTCTCTAGATATCTTCAGAGGACTCACTGCAAGCATTTAGCAGAGTATTAATCATGCATGTGAAGAAATTACTTAAAATTAAGGTAAAGAATAACTAGAAGAAGTAGTACTCATACAGAACAACAAATATTGCCTATTCAACCAACTTCATATTAGAAAATCCCATAACTAATGGGGTTTTTAGTAATGTACTCAGATGAATTTTTTTTTGAATAGTGAGATATAATTAGCCCTAGATTAATACTGTCTGGTTACGCTGAGCACATATTTAAAAGTAAGACCTGAAAACACCAAACAATTTCCAATCAATTAACTGTGTCTCTGAACAAAGTTTAAGAATATTTGTAGAAACAGAAAAATACATAGGATCAGAAAAGGTAAAATTCACAATCTCAAGCATTCAATGAGAAATTACCATGCATGCAGAGAAACAAGAAATATGACCTATAAAGGGGAGAAAAATCAGTCAAAATAGACCCAGAATTGACATACATGTCAGAATTGGGAGAAAGTAACAGTAAAATAGTTATTATAATAATATTTGCTGTTTAAAACATATAGAGGGTATATTGAACATGTTAAATAAATTATATAAAAACAACACCCAAATTGAGCTTTAGAGATGAAAGACAGATTAGGCATTGAAGAATAAAATATTAGTGAATTTGGAGATGTCTCAATAAAAACTATCAAAATAAAACACACAGGAAAAAAGTGGCACAAGAAGTAAATAGAGTATCAGTAAGCAATGAGCTGTGGATCAATCTCCAGAAGTAAAACATGTAATTTGAAGTCTCAATAAAAGGAAAAAAAAGGAGGGTGTGACAGAAAAAAACAATTGAAGAATAATGGCTGATTTTTTTTTCTGAATTTAATAATAAGTATAAACCATAGATCCAAAAAGCTAAGCAAACCTAGTTTAAGAAGCATGAAATAAAACTATACCAAGGCACATTGTAAGCATTAAGCTAATAACCAGTGATAAAGAGAAAATCATAAAAGCAGCCAGAGAAAAAGGAAATGTTAGATACAAAAGAACAAAAATGGTTCTTGTTGGAAACATAACAAGTGAGAGGACAGAGGAGCAACACCTCTAAAGTATTCAAATTCCAGACCCAATAAGAACATCTGCCAAAATGACAGACAAAATAAGGGCTTTTTCACACATACAGAAGCTGAAAGAATTCATCATCAGCAAACCTGCTCTACAGAAAATGTTAAAGGAAGCCCGTCAGAAGAAAAAACTACCAGTTGGAAATGTGGATCTACAGAAAAAATAAAGTTCTTGATAAATAGTAACCACATAGAAAATTACATAAGAATTGTTTCTTATTATTTACATCTTTTAAAAAACAATTAAATACTTGTACAAAAATAATAACAATTTAATATGAAGTTTACAACACATTTAGAAGTGAAATGTATAGCAAAACCCCCACAAATGTCAAGTGAAGAAATGGAAGTTCACTATTTTAATTTTCCTATTGGATATAGAAAGTATAATAGTTATCAAAGTTAGATTGTGGTAAGTTAGAGACGTATGCTATAAACCCTAAAGCAACCACTGAAACAACAAAAGATGTCACTAAAGAGATAAACAGGTGATAAAATGAAATTATAAAAAGTACTTAACTCAAAAAGAAGTTTAAAAAAAAGAAAATGAGAACAAATAATAAATATGACAAATAGAAAACAAGTATATTGTGATGGTAGATTTAAACCTGACTATATAAATAATCATAGTATAATAAATGGTCTAAGGACCCAGTTAAAAGACAAAGATTATCAGTATGGGTCCAAAAACAAGATCCAACTATGCCACCTTCAAGAAAATATAAAGATAAAAGTATGTTTAAAATCAAAGGATACAGAAAGATGTACTATGAAAATATTAGTCAAATAAAACTGGAATAGCTAAATTAATATCAGACAAAATAAATTTCGGAGGAAAGAATATTACCAGGGATTTTTTAAAAAGTAATTTACAATGATGAATGAGTGAATCAATCAAGACAAAAGAACACTTGAGCATTTAACAATAGAGCTGTAAGATACATGAAGCAAAACCTGATAGTGGTATAAGAAAGAAATAACTACAATTATAGTCAGATATTGCAATGTCCTACTTTCAATAATTTATAGAACATGATGACAGAAAGTGAATAAAAAGATAGAAGGCATAAAAACCACTAATCAATCAACTTGCCTTACTTGGTATTTGTAGATCATCCCAACCAACATTACAGGATTGTCTATTCTTTTGTATTGCACATAAAACATTAACCAAGATTGATCATATTCTAGACCATCACACAAATCTCAATAAATATGAAAAGATTCAAGTACTACAAAGTATGTTGTATGACCATACAAAAATTTAATTTGAAATAAACAACAGAAAGATTTCTGGAAAATTCCAAGGAATTTGGAAAACAAATAATACACTTCTAAATATTGCATGGGTTAAATAAAAAATTAAAAGAGAATTTAGAAAATGCTGTTAAGAGAATGAACAATCAAAATTTGTAGGATTCCACCAAACAGTAATTAGAGAAAAATGTTTAGAACTAATCACCTGTAATAGAAAAAAGTGAGATCTCAAATCAGAAACCTCAGGATCAACTTTAAGGTATTAGAATAACAAGAGTACATTATATTCAAAGTAACCAGAAATAATAAATATCAGTTCAGAAATAAATAAAATAGAAAATGAAGAAGCAATAGACAAAATCATTGAAACATAAAGGTAATTCATATCAGATGATCAACAGAATTAATCAAATTCTTAGAAAGACACAAATGACCAAAATTAACTCAAGAAAAACAGAGGACGTCATCAATATGGTGGCACAGATAATTTCTGACTTCAGTTCCCCTCACAAGAAGATCAACCAACCACTACCCATACACACGACATATGAAAATCCCAGAACTGATGGATGATACTGAAATACCCGTCTGGACACCAAGATGAGAAGGACCTTATAAGGTTAAGAGAAGTGGTTTTACATAGACAGCACCACCCCTCCCTCAAGCTGGTACAATACCACCCAGAGAGCTCTCCTGAGCCTAGTTTCTCCAGAGGGAAAAGAGAAAACCAAGAGGGACAACTAGCTGAGCCACATGGTGGGCAGATTCCTGGGAGGCTCACTTTGGTCTCACCTCAGGGAGATTACTGGAGGAACCTATGGACCACAATTTATAAGACAATTTTGAAAAGACAAAACTATAGTAATGGAAACCAAAACAAGTTTGGGATGGGCAGGATATGACTACAAAGGAACAGCCAGAGGGAGTTTTTTTGAGTGATGAAACTATTTTGTAACTCAATTGTGGTAGTGGTTACATGAAATCACACATGTGGTGACATTGGTAGAACTGTACACCAAAAAAGTTATTTTTTTTAATAAAAGAATATATTTAAAAATAGAAAATAAACCTTAATATCAAGAAAACAACAAATGGCAAAATATCTGAACAGATATACAGTTGACATATAAGCATAAGAAAATATAGTCAATGTCATTAGTCATTGGGAAAATGTAACTTAAAATTACAAAGATATACCACTGCACACCTGTTAAAATGGCTCAAGTTAAAACATCTGGCAATACCAACTGCTGGTGATGGGGAGGAACTGGAATTCTCAGTGCTTCTAGGGAGGACCTAAATTGATACAACTGCTTTGGAAAAACAGTTTAGCAGCTTCTCTAAAAATTAAAAATATATCTGTTATGTGATTGAGGAATCTTATTCTTATTTACGTAAAAGGAATAAAAATCATATATTCATACAATAGTTGTACATAAATATCATAGCAACTTTATTTGTAATAGCCAACATTCAGAAATAACCCATATGTCCATCAACAGTTGAATGGATAAAAAAATTATGGTATACCTTTACACTGAAATGCTACTCAACAAAAGGAAAGGATTAATACACACAAGATGAATTAATTTCAAAATAATTATGCTGAGTGAAAAAAAATTCTTACAAACAAGAGTACATTCTAGATTATTCCATTTCTATAAAACTTCAGAAAATGCAAAACAATCTATCAAGACAGAAAGCAGAGTAGTGGGTTTCCAGGGTATAGAGTAGTGGTGATGGGAAATGGTGGG
The DNA here is from genome assembly GCF_963455305.1 of Plecotus auritus. NCBI lineage: Eukaryota > Metazoa > Chordata > Mammalia > Chiroptera > Vespertilionidae > Plecotus > Plecotus auritus. Next base: position 61,231,988 of record NC_137776.1, on the reverse strand, counting down.
GCAGAAATACAGGGAGGGACAAGAGAGGTTTAAAAAGGAGGACAATGTCCTAGCCCAGTGGTCGGCAAACTCATTAGTCAACAGAGCCAAATATCAACAGTACAACGATTGAAATTTCTTTTGAGAGCCAAATTTTTTAAACTTAAACTTCTTCTAACGCCACTTCTTCAAAATAGACTCGCCCAGGCCGTGGTATTTTGTGAAAGAGTCACACTCAAGGGGCCAAAGAGCTGCATGTGGCTCGCGAGCCGCAGTTTGCCGACCACAGTCTAGGCAGTTTGGCTCAGTGGATAGAGCGTCTACCCGCATAATGCAGGGCCCCAGGTTTTATTCTGGTCAAGGGCACATACTTGGGTTGTTCAGGGCACAAGGCAACTAGCATTGACGTGTCTGTCTCTCCCCCTCCAATCTCTCTAAAAACCCATGGAAAACATATACTGCAGTGAGGATTAACAAAAAAAAGGAACTTTTGGAGATAATGGATATGTTTATTTCTTGATTTTATTGATGGAATCATAGATGTGTACATATTTCAGAACTTATTAATTTGTATACTTTGAAAATGTGCAGATTAATTTTACTTCAGTAAACTTTAAAAATAAAAATTAATTCAAATAGATTTTAAAATATGAAACATGAGTAAAAGAATATTGAGAAAGATATTCATAATTATTTTTACCTGTTCAAAAAAATGAGAAAAGGTGAATACTGCCCCTGAAAACACAAGCCCAATTTCATCTTTGCCTTTTGTTTCTAACTAATGCTTATATATAACTAGAGGCCCAGTGCATGAATTTGTGCACCAGTAGGGTCCCTTGGCCTGGCCTGCAGGATCCCCTGAGGGGTCCCGAATTGCAGGAGGGCACAGGCCAGGCCGAGGGACTCCCCAGTGCATGATTGGGGGCAAGGAAGGACATGGGAGGTTGACCATGGGGGAAGGACTGCAGGAGGGCTCCAGGGCATGTCCAGCCCGACTTTCTCAGTCCTGATCAGCTGGACCCCAGCAGCAAGCTAACCTACCAGTCAGAGTGTCTGTCCACTGGTGGTTAGTGCACATCATAGCGACTGGCCGACCGGTCGACTGTCTGCCTCCTGGTAGTCAGTGAACGTCATAGTGAGTGGTTGCATGGCCTTAGCATATCATTAGCATATTATGCTTTGATTGGTTGAATGGACGACCAGATACTTAGCATATTAGGCTTTTATTTTATAGTATTCTTCACTTCTTAATATGGTTCAAAGATAGTCTGTTAAGAAAAGAAAAGGAGTAGCAAGTTTGGTCAGGGTTTTCCATCCTCCTCCTCCTCATTTTCATGCCCCAAGCTGCAGGAAAATATGTAGCTCATTGCTTTTCTCCAATCCCCTTCACAGAAGTGAATCCAGTTTGTTTGGAGAGCTTGGTAGTACAGATAATTCATCAGGACTATTATCACAATTGTCAGCAACATGGAAAAACTGTTTCTGAACCTCCAGCAAAGCACAGTTACATCCAAGAGAGTCAAAAACCATATCAGTTTTTCTAAGCAAATCCCGTAGACCTGACAGATTCAATGTCATCCAAATATTCCACATGCAATTTCACTTCTGTGCTCATGTCTATTTAAATGATTTTTTGAAAGCTGTTTTGCATCCGTTGGTTACTCTTATATGCATGCATACAAGTCCTTCAGTTGATCTCTTATTTCCCCCACCTCTCCCTAACCTTACCGCTGTAATTAGACACTCTGTTTGATGTTTTACTGCCTCTGTAACTATCTTTTGGTTCATCAGTTTATAATGTTTTTCATTATCCCTAAATGAGTGAGATCATGTGGTATTTTTCTTTCATTGACTGGCTTATTTCACTTAGCATAATGTTCTCTAATTCCATCCAGGTGTCTACAAATGGTCCTTCTTTTTTATGGCAGCATAGTATTCCATTGTGTAGATGTACCATAGTTTTCTGATCCAGTCATCTGCTGACGGGCACCTAGGCTGTTTCCAAATCTTAGCTATTGTAAATTGTGCTGCTATGAACATAGGGGTGCATATATCCTTTCTGATTGGTGTTTCTGGTTTCTTAGGATATATTCCTAGGAGTGGGATTACTGGGTCAAATGGGAGTTCCATTTTCAGTTTTTTGAGGAAACTCCATACTGTTCTCCACAGTGGCTGCACCAGTCTGCATTCCCACCAGCAGTGCACGAGGGTTCCTTTTTCTCCGCATCCTCGCCAACACTTGTCGTTTGTTGATTTGTTGATGATAGCCATTCTGACAGGTGTGAGATGGTATCGCATTGTCGTTTTGATTTGCATCTCTCGGATAATAAGTGACTTTGAGCATGTTTTCATGTGTCTCTTGGCCTTCCTTCTGTCTTCTTTCGAAAAGATTCTATTTAGGTCCGTTGCCCATTTTTTTATTGGATCATTTATCTTCCTTTTATTAAGTTGTATAAGCTGCCTGTAGATGTTGGAAATTAAACCTTTATCAGTGATACCATTTGCAAATATGTTCTCCCATACAGTGGGGTTTCTTGTTGTTTTGTTGATGGTTTCTTTTGCTGTGCAAAAGCTTTTTATTTTGATGTAGTCCCATTTGTTTATTTTCTCTTTGGCTTCCATTGCCCTAGGGGCAGTATCACTGAAAAAGTTCTTTTGGCATATGTCTGAGATTTTGCTGCCTGAGGATTCCTCTAGTATTTTTATGGTTTCCCGTCTTATATTTAAGTCCTGTATCCATTTTGAGTTTATTTTTGTGTATGGTGTAAGTTGGTGATCTAGTTTCATTTTTTTGCATGTATCTGTCCAATTTTCCCAACACCATTTATTGAAGAGACTGTCTTGACTCCATTGTATGCTCATGCCTCCTTTGTCAAATATTAATTGCGCATATTGGTTTGGGTCGATATCTGGATTCTCTATTCTATTCCATTGATCTATATGTCTGTTCTTGTGCCAGTACCAGGCTGTTTTGAGGACAGTGGCTTTGTAATACAGCTTGAAATCTGGTATTGAGATCCCTCCTACTTTATTCTTCTTTCTCAGGATTGCTGTGGCTATTCGGGGTCTTTTTTTATTCCAGATGAATTTTTGGAGAGTTCTTTCTAGGTCTGTGAAATATGCTGTTGGTATTTTAATGGGGAGTGCATTGAATCTATAGATTGCTTTGGGTAGTATGGACATTTTGATGATGTTGATTCTACCAATCCATGAACATGGTATGTTCTTCCATCTGTTTACATCTTCCTCTATCTCTTTTTTCAGTGTCCTGTAGTTTTCCGCATATAGGTCTTTGGTGGTATCCTTTTTTTTTCCTTAGCAAGCTTTATACTGTCAGAAGCTATGAAACACTACTGCAAACAGAAATAAGTCACTAAGAGTCTTTCATATTAGAAATGACCATGCACTTTCCTAGGATATTATTCCACTTTTTCTTTTTATTTCATCTAAGTAATGTGAGAAGTGAAACAGCAAAGCTCTTAAATCTATTTTTTTCTTCCCTGTAAAATAGTGTCAATCCATCCCCTTTTGTAAATACTTCTGTGTGTAAGAGTTGGCTAGTTGAGAATATGCTTGCTGTTTTTCTACTGTTAAATGTATTTATATGGATTCCTTCTGGCATTGTGATTTCCAGTCATTTGGATTATATAATATGGGGCAGGGGCCATGGACAAACAAGGTAAGATATAGGCTTGTCCTACGGTTTACAAACTAGGTACAGGTAATGGACCATTCATGTTAATATCAGTGTAAAAAACAAAATTGCAAACCAAAATCAGATATAGGAATTAGCAATTTTACCTCCTGACCTTGAACTAATCTTACCTTTTAAATTGTTCATTCAGTCACTCAATATAATATTAGTGTTTGGAATGTTTATCATGTAAAAACTGGCATAAAGAAATTGAGGTCACCTTGGAAAAATTAGGAGTAATGAGTACAACAGGGATTAGAACTCAGGTAGCCTGGCTTCAGAGTCCTACTTTCAACTACTGTGCTGTGCTAGATCTCAAAATTGTGATTAAGGCCTTACTACAGGTCCAGACATTATGTTAGTCCTTTACATTTATTTCCCAGTTAAGTCTCATAATAGCCATATGATGTATGTATTTCTAGTTTCCCAGTTTTTCAGATGATTCGATTGAGGCACTGAAAGATTAAATAACTTGACGAAGATCCATAGCAATTGGCAAAGTAGGGATTTAAACAATGACAATCTGACTTCAGAGCCTGTGCTCCTCACCACACATAAAGGAAAATGAATTAAATACATACTCTGGACAAATCACCATGTTCAGTGCTGGAGTTTCATAGATAAAGCCCCTATTAGAAAGCAGCATAGAGTCTGGTGAAGGAGCCAGGTAAGGAAGCCACACTCTTATCTTTTACTCCCCTCTTTTCCCCTTCTTTTCTTTGATCCCCTTGCTTTCTTCTGTCATGACGTCATTCTACGGACATGCATACTAACTGATCTTCCATGGCAGCTCATCTTCAGAGAGCTCAGGCTTAAAAATGTTAAGACATACCAGAGATTGACAGTTTCCAATTCAACCAATCCTCTGTCAAATCTGGGACCATAATTCTAAGACTTCCATGGATTATTGGGTGACAAGAACCCCCACACTGTTTAATATAACTCAGCTGGAAGGAAGGTGCAAGTAATTTCAAACAAGGGAAATGTCTAGGGAACTCAAAGACATGCAGATCAGGAATAAATCGATTCTGCAGGAATGAATCATTCTTGCGAGAAACAAGTGGAACATCTGGTTAGCAGAACCATAGCGTAGTAAGAAATAAACCTTTAAGTAACATAAAATTTGGAGGCTTTTGTTATAACTACCAACATTATTAACTCCACTTAAAACAGAAATCCTTACCAGGAATAGGTTCTGCTGTAATAACAAACATGAAATGTATGGCATTGTCTTCAAAGTCAAGCAATGGGCGTAAAGCAAATAGACACAGCAAGCTGGAAGTTTGAAACTCACATTATTTTATAAAAATATTTGATAAAACTGAAAGTTTGAAAGACAGAATATGTATTTCTCAAGATTATAGCTTCTAAGGAAGTTTCTGAAAAATGTCAGAATATTATGGGCTGGTTTTTGTAAGGTATTATAAGAAAGAGATGACTTCAGGTAAGAATAAGCTTATTTAAAGGTAGAAATTAAAGGAAATAGAGAGTCAAGGGCTTTACTTAGTTGAAAATGAGGTTTATTTCCAGACACAAAATAGTAAGACAGATAAGTATGAACAAAGCTATGAGCATCAAAGATCCAATAACTTTATTTAGTTGAATAAAGTGTTTCAGTCTTACAGCAAAGATTGACCATACAGGCTCCCCACTTAAGTCATTAAGTTAATGTAGAGAGGCATAAGGATAAGGAAGCAAAGAAATAAAGCCTATTATTGACAACTAGAGGCCTGGTGCATGAAACTCATGAAACTCATGCACTGGGGAAGGGGGGGGGGGGTCCTTCAGCGCAGCTTGCACCCTCTCTCAGTCCGGGAGCCCTCAGGGGATGTCTGACTGCCGAGGAGGCAGGAGAGGCTCCCGCCACCGCTGCTGTGCTCACCAGCCGTGAGCCTGGCTTCTGGCTGAGTGGTGCTCCCCCTGTGGGAACGCACTGGCCACCAGGGGGCAGCTCCTGTGTCAAGCATCTGCCCCCTTGTGGTCAGTGCCCATCATAGCAACCCGTCGTTCTGCCATTCGGTCGATTTTCATATTAGCCTTTTATTATATAGGATTATTCACCACAGTAGTGGTCCAATTTGGTCACTAAATAGTTACAACCATCTCTCTCTCTTTTTTTAAATTAATTTCAGAGAGGAAGGGAAAGGGAGAGAGAGATAGAAACATCAATGATAAGAGAGAATCATTGATCAGCTGTCTCCTGTACATCCCCACTTGGGATCAAGTCCGCCACCTGGGCATGTGCCCTGACTTGGAATTGAACCATGACCTCCTGGTTCGTAGGTCGATGCTCAACCACTGAGCCATGTTGGCCAGGCAAGAGTTCCAACCTTCTTAAAGCAAGGCATTAAGAACTGTGTCCAACTACTATAGCATTTACTATTTTTGGGGAAGTCCTTATATGATCTCTGTCATTCATTAATATTTTCAGATTTAATGCAACTTGATTATCACCTATTACTAGTACTCCTGCCTTTAAAGCTTCTCCCCACCCAACTCTTTTATTTTAAATAAATGTTTCCATGGTTCTCCCAGTTGAGACCTTGGATTTCTGTTCTCTATTACCCCCACATTCAAACACAGCTTTGTCCCTCATGCAGCCTCTTTATACTTCTTGCCTAGGCTCCTGAGATTGCCTGCCAGGCAGCCTCTCTGCTCTTCTGACTCATTCTGGTCATCTCTACCAAATGAATATTCCAATAGCCTATTTTAACTGTATCACACTTTTCTTCCAAATCTTTTACTGGTTCCATAATACTTAGGTCCTGACTTTATTACTTACTAACCAGATCATTAATCTAGTTGAAATTTGATTGTGCAATTTGCAAAATGGGGATAATAATTATATCCAAATTATACATTCATCCTGAAGTTCATATGCTTTAAAACGTATTGAGTATGTAGAGCAGTTTCCAGTGCATTCAATAGATTTTAGTTGTTGTTATTAGTTATAGTAATCCAACACATAAGGCAGTCTGAAATTTGACCCCAAGTTAACTTTTTTCTTTTATCGCACATGAAATGCCTACTCAAAACAAAGAGCAGTTTCTCACAGTTTTATGAACACATCTTGCATATCTCTTCCTTTAAATATGGAATTTAATCACGTTCTACCCCAAACATCTCTTTCTTTTCATTTATTCAAATCCTATTCATTTTTTTAAATCTCTATTATTGAAAGTATTACATAGGTCCTCCTTTTCCCCCATTAACCTCTTCCAGCCCACTTCCGTCCCCTCGCCCAGGCCCTCATTGTCTTTATGCATATATGCATACAAGTTCATTGGTTGATTTCTATTCATTCTTAATGAACCAATTTGAATCTCATCCCCAAAAGTCTTCCCTTGTCATAGCTGATGGCAGGTCTCTCCCCATCCTGAACAGATATAGTGATATTCATTTGAAAATTACTGTGTATTGTGAGGTATACAATAATGAGGATTTGGATCAGACTGGAAAAGATGTTCTTATCCCCACAATTTACCCAGAATACTGCTCCCAAAAAGGAAATGAGCCATACATGTCTTAGAATTGACTGCTCATAACAAAACTAAGGATACTCCTGTAAATTTTAGATTTAGAAGCTATAAGGTGAAAGAGAAAAGAATAAAGAAGACATGTTGGAATTCTCCCTTGAGTTGCATGAGAGGGAAAAAATAGTGTCTAGAAAGAAATACTGCTTATGATTATAACATCCCCCATGATATTACATGAAAAAAGCTAAATGTTCTAAAATTAATATTTTTTATCTTCAAAAAGTTGTCTATTTTTTTGTATTTTGTAACTGGAGATGGTTCTCATTTTTGCACATCAAATCAAAATTGATACCCACTAATCAAGTCAACTAATAAATGTCAAAACCATACAAATTTATATGCAAGTTTATGCACAATCTCAACTAAAATCATCCAATATTTATAGCAAGTTCATGGTTTGGTGATTTTCCTAAGGCCTCTGTGAACAACTGTGCAGGCGGCATACTGCCCAACTCAGAGGACACAATTCCCATAGACTTCATGTGGATGACCTATTATTACCACCCTGAAGTTGTAGAGTGCAGCAGCCTGTCTATCCAGGTGCGATGAAAAGTAACCTATGCATAGGTTTTTATTTTTCCAGAGTATAGCAATGCAGCCCCAAAGAAGGGAAAATTAGTCCAGCCAGGCCAAGTAGTAAATAAGAATACCGGCTATGGCATTAGCTAAATCATTGCTCTTCACAAGATAGGAAGCCACAGGCAAGTTACATAACCTTTCTGAGGCTTTGCTTCCTCACAGTAAAACAGAGATAATACTACTACTTCATAAGGTTTTCAGAAGGATTAAATGAAATGAAGTCTAGCAAAGTGCTCAGCTCATAGTAGAAGTTCAGTGTTTGCTTTCTCACATTTCCATTTCAGAATTATGATTGCATTAGGAAAAGAGGTTTTTCTTCCATGTCATGGGTGCTGGAGAGTAATACCTCAGCCTGACTTCTAACACCCTTTCTGGAAAACCATGCTGGCCATTTTCATTTAGTGCAGTGGCTTTCAAACATTTTCCTTAGCATAGTGAAACCTTCTGGTTTCCAATTAAAATCTTAAACAAACCTCAACAATTTTTTTTAAAGCAGCCATGTGGGAAAGACTTTAAATGAAAAGACCTGGTTCCATCTAGCCTGGTATTGCCTGAAATTGGGAAAGGTACTTGGCCTTCGGGTGTCACTTTTCTCATCTGAAAATTTGGTTAATTCAGAATGCTGCCCTGTTTAGTTTGCAAGGTTGTTGTGAGACTCAGATGAGCACATGTGTATGGACACACTTTGAAAAGGTAATGCAATACACAAATATATGCTGTCTTTCTTATCACAACACAAACTCTGCATTTTGGCTCACCTATTTGATTTTTTTTTCCCCAACAGATTTACCTATCTAATTACAGGCAGTTCTTGCTAACAAACAGGTGTATTCCAAAAGTTAATTTGCTAATCAGTTGTTAGGAACTCAGCACACATTTTCACTAAGAAATGACATTATAAAAGAAATAGTTCATTGCTGAAGCAATCTTAGTCCAACTCTTTAGCCCAAAATGTAGCTCCAATATTATACATTTGCTATAAAACAGTTGGAAATAGTATTTCAATATAAGTAATTAAAATGCTAAAATAATAAAATGAACAAGTTTAATTTATCTTTAATGCTGGCATTTAATGACCAGCAAGTCTACTTAGAAAATGGTAGACATTTAAGCTAGTGGAGAGCCTAAAGATAATTTCTGATCCTGCAAGGATTTTAGAAATTGATATGACATGATTTTGTGATTGACAAATTTCTAAAACTAGAACTTTCTATTTACTTTGTGACTTTTAAGCCTAGATATTACTATTGGGATAATTGGCAGGGTCAGGGATATAATCAAGGTGACACAGAGAGGTAAGAAGCAGCATGGGAAGGGAAGAAGGAGGGGGAGAGAAGTAAAGCTAGAGAGAGAACAGGAAAAATATTAGAAAAGAGGAAGGCTTAAAGATGTGAATTCAGTGGAGAAGATAAAGGAAAAATGTCAGAGAAAAAATCTTCACCCGGTTAAAGATGAAGGGGGAAAAACATAATTGAGTCAGTCAGACCTACCAGAAGATTTGCAGCCCTGGCACCAAGCAATCAGATGAGGGTATATGGTGCCTCCATTGGGTAGATGAAGAGAGAAAACAGGACCAGATGTGGATCTTGCCTTTGGTATGAATTAGACATTTGTTACTAAGTGCAAGGGACTCCAGAGGTCAATGATTTCAATAATATTTAAATTATACAAGGCAGGGAATTAGTATCTAATAAATAATCAGAAGAAATTAACCAAAGATAAAAACATTTAACTGAATAATCTACATGGTGGATTGATATACAATCATTTGAGAGATGTCTTTAAATTATAGCATTATGAGCAATTGTTTTCCACTAAAACATTAAATATTTATTATAACACCTGATGCTTGTAGAGATCCTTAGGACAGTGAATAAAAAGCTAGTTGTTAAAGTAAGGGCAAACTATCTCACACATAACTATCTCAAACAAACCTGTTCGCATCTCTAAAGGTCACCAATGACTTACTTATTGTCACATGCCATTAGCTACTATTCCATAGCAGTGTTTCCTGTTACCAATGCTTTCTGATGCTCTCCATCTCTTCGTTCTTGTGACCATTCTTTCCTGGATCTTCATCCATCTCTCCAGCCATCTCTCTTATTAGCTTTAAGAGCACTTCCCCCTTCTCCCTTCTCATCCGTTTAAATAATATTGTTTCTCATAGTTATGAATTTGGCT